>NW_008599407.1:237638-285203 GCF_000691845.1 Merops nubicus
CCCTGTCCTTGTTACACCTCAAAGCTTGATAGAAATAAAATTCAATAAGCCTACAACAGTACAAACACCTCTGGCTCTGAACAGCAGGGTCAACTACAAATTCGTAGCCAGCTCTGCCTCGTAACAGAGAAGCTTTATTCACAATTGATTTCTTTTTTTTTTATTTTTGTAGAAATACTAAGAGTTGTTTACTTTAAAACATATATAGGCAGCTGAAGTAGTAGAATCACACAGCAGTCACACTGGCAAAGCAGCAGGAGTGAAGAGAGGACACCCTGCCTGCCATCACTGCTGTAGGAGCTTTACTCAGATTGCCAGAATTCAGCTTTCTCTTAAAAAAAAATAAATCAGCAATCTAAATATGTTGATATATCTGGTAAACAGCTTGCACAATGGCCATAAAAATCCATTGCTGGAATACTACTAAAAAATAGGAATACTATTAAAAAATATTTCTATATGAACTTTTGATACATTATGTGTTCTAGAGTTTTAGTCTGCCATGGTAACATAAACTATCATACTACTTAGGGAAATACAGCAAAGGACATTAAAAACAGAAGAATAAATATTGATCAGACAAAGTTTTGGCTTTAAAAAAAATGGATCATAAACCTGAAATATGTCAACATTACTTCATTCTGATGGCCAGACTAGGAACACAGAGCAAACCAACAAAGGGAAACTGCATTTATGTGCATCTAAATATGGGGAGCATGAAATGATCAATAGTTATTTGCTTGCTGTTTTTCTCTCTAAAGATTCATAACACAGTAATGGCTGCAGAAAAAAAAAAAAAAAATCATTGCCCAGCTTCATAAACTTCCCTTAAAAAAAATGGTGGTTTTTCATTTATGAGCAATACCTCAAGTCTAATGATGATTCATCCTTAAATCTGCATTGAATCCACAAAAGAGGGGCCATGCAAACCTCTCACAACCTGTGGACACAGTGAGTCTCTGTCCTAACCAAGACAAGCCACAGAGCAGATGAAGGGAGGTTACTTCAACACCTGCTCAAGTCCCTGCTCTCTCGGCTGTAGCACGGTGCTGCTGAGAGCAGTCTGCAGAAGGCCAGAGAGAAGACCACCAAAGTCTTTACATACAGATCACTGAAAAGCTGGAAAAAAAAAAAAAAATCTCTAAGTTTGCTCCTGATATAGCTCACCAAGTTCCCACAGCAGGGAAACACACAGGGGATCTGTGCAGCTGAAAAGATTAAACACACGATCTGGAAAATGATTGACTAGCATAAGGATGAATTCTGCTAACAGAAAGTTGTTCAGAATAATCAAAATCAAGGGCTTACTGTGAAAAACTGTAGCACTGCAGAAACCACCCAAGTGATGCAGTGCTAAAATGGCAGCTGAAATGCAAAGGAAGGCAGATAGGGCTGAAGTCTGCACTGGCTTTGCATGGCAAGGCTTTGGTGGCAGGGAGCTCCGGTGGTGGCTTCTGTGAGGAGCTGGTAGAAGCGTCCCCTGTGTCTGACAGCCAGAGCCAGCTGCCTGCCAGACACTGGACTCCCCATGGGCCACGACCAAATCCTACAGCAACAGTGGCAGTGCCTCTGTGAAAATATATTTAAAATAAGGGGGGGGGAGGGAGGGAACCTGTGTAAGTGCTGCAGAAGAGAGGAGTGAGAATGTGTGAGAGACGCCAAGGCTGGTGAAGAAGGAGGGGCAGGAGGAGCTCCAGGCAGTGGAGCAGAGATTCCCCTACAACCTGTGATGAAGACCACAGTGAGGCAGGCGCTCGCTGTCCCCCTCCAGCCCATGGAGGTTAAAGGCAGAGCAGATATCCACCTGCAGCCTGTGGAGAACTTCATGCCAGAGCAGGTGGATGCCCAAAGGAGGCTGTGACTGTGGAGAGAGAAGCCCATGCTGGAGCAGGTTTGCTGGCAGGACTTGTGACCCCATGGGGGGGACACGCTGGAGCGGTCTGCTCTTGAAGGACAACACCCCGTGGAAGGGACCCACCCTGGATCAGGAGCACGTGCTGAGCTGAACACAACTCCCATTCCCTGTCCCCTTGTGCCACTGACGGGGAGGAAATGAGAGTAAAGTTAAACCTGGGAAGAAGGGAGGGGTGGGGGAAAAGCGTTTTTAATATTTGGGTTTATTACTCCTTATCCCACTTTGATTTGAATGGTAAAACATTAAACTAATTTCCCCCAGCTGATTCTGTTTTGCCTGTCACAGTAACTGCTGAGTGACCTCCCTGTCCTCATCTCGACCCACAAGCATTTCATTATATTTTCTCCCCCCTGTCCAGCTGAGGAGGGGAGCAATAGAGCAGCTTTGGTGGGCACCTGCTCTTCAGCCAGTGTCAGCCCACCCCAACAAACCGCAGAGTGACTGGGTGATTGAATGGCAGCTGAAATGGAAAGACAGGGAGACAGGCCTGAAGTTTAATGGAAGCACTGACAAGTCCTTATTTGTTACCACTGCAGGAAGAGATCTTGGATATGCAGTAGGCAGCTCTGTGAGAACTATAAGAAATATGAATGCTCAGCAGACAACACAAAAGAAAACAGTATGTAAGACATTAATAAAGAACAGGACTGGGAGTAAGAGAGAAAACACTAACGTGCTACTGTATGGAAATCCATGGTGGGCCCCCATCTCAGGCACCACAGGCAGAGCAATCTCAAAAGAGCAGAACAAGAGAAAACAAGAATGACAAAAAAAAAAGTGAAATATGACACTTTTAACCTGAAAAAGTATCTAGTATTTTGATTCTACAGCTAGTAAAATAGGATCTGATACAGATGTTAAAGTCACAAACTATAAAATAAAGATGACGAGGGAACTGGAAATTCGTTCACAGTTCCACATGACACAACTGGGACACAAATAAAGTTACAGTGATGAAGGTAAAGCACACCCTGGGAAAGCCATTTCAGGCAGTGCAGCTGAACTGTAGGACTTCATCACCACAGGACACTATAGGGCCAAGAGCACAGGGGCTCAAAAAGAGATTAGTCTAATTTGTGTAGCAAAACACCATTGGCAGCTTTTAAGTTCACTGTAGCTGCAGATAAAGTCCTGAACCTGCCTGTTCCCAGAAGCTGGAGAGGTAAATCCCTCTTATATAGGGGAAGGATCACCTTGTATTGTCCCTGCTCCTTACACACCCTTCTGAGACACCAGTAGGGACTGGAAGACAACTGGAGGCCATGAGAAGACAAGCTGTGGGTCAGATGGACCTGCATCCTCTGCCCGGCTGCTCCCTTCAGCTATCCAGGCAGGTGAGCAAACACCTGCAGAAGGCTCCAACCACCCAGAAGGTGAATTAGAGTGTCCCAAGGGGAACAAAATTTAACTGGAAAATTGAAAGGACACATTACACAAACCTCCATCCTCCCCTTTCATCTGCAAAGGAGATTCTGACTTGATTTACTAAGTAGTTACCTCACAGTTCCTCCTAGTTTAAGTACTCAAATACTTTTTGTTTCCTATTCAATTTACTGAACTTCAGATATCACAGATAAATCTTCCTGCTCCTGGAGAACTTCAGACAGTTGTTTCTGCTTTTCCAACAGAACATTTAAAGGCAGAAATATAGTTTATGATACCAAATTGTCTAATGCTTACAATCTGTTTCTGTGTAAAGAGGATCATTTTTCCATGCAATATTAAAGGAGAAATATAACAAATAGCAAAGCCTGGACAAATAGTCTCTTATCACAATTTTAAATCTACAGCATTTTACACCAAAGTAATTTTAACTGAAAGCAAGATCTTAGTGGTCATTCATCACTGGGAAGAAAAGCTGTTATTAGTCTCCAAGTCTAACAGCTGAAGCCTGTGAAAGCTCATCGTTTTTCCCAGCAAGCCAAAAATACTATATTTAGGTATAGATATAAAATTCTGGTGCTTTGTACTTCC
The DNA here is from genome assembly GCF_000691845.1 of Merops nubicus. Classification (NCBI taxonomy): domain Eukaryota; kingdom Metazoa; phylum Chordata; class Aves; order Coraciiformes; family Meropidae; genus Merops; species Merops nubicus. The sequence continues at coordinate 241,528 of NW_008599407.1, forward strand.
ATTATGACAACTTCCAAGAAAATTTTAAACCTGTGATACACGTCTAATAACATGGATATCTGCCACATCATTAACTTCTGTTGACACTGTCTTTTCCTCTAATAATATTTTAATTACAGAGACTGATTTTCAAGTATCATTTTTCAAATCTTAAGAGTACTGCTAATGACTAATAGGTCTGCAAACACTCTTCTGAAGAAGGTTCTGGGTTTTGTTTCAGCTGTTGTATTTGAGCTTAGACACTTAAACGATTTGTAGACAATTTGTAGGTAACCATTTCAGAAAGATGACATTTAAAGACAGTTACTTGGAGACTGCTCCAAATCCCATTTCTTCATTTTCTTTTTTATAATCAATGTACAAATTTAGGAAGAACTGGAAAATAATTAGAGAGAATGGTATATGTAATAAATGAAACAGAGTGGTTATGCTCCCCTGTTTAATAAATGCCTTTTAAATATATATAAATATCTTCAAAATGCACCAATATAATTTGTCTACAGCTTGTTCAGCATCATAATGGAAACGTGACATTCAGATTGCCTCAGAATGCACAAGGAAATCAAGCATTGTCTTGGCTAAAGGAGAAACAACGGGAAGGGCAGATTGCTAAGCAGGGAAAAAAGGCAGGAAGACTGATGGTGATGGACACCCTAAAACGCTAGATTCTGAGGGACTGTGAAATAATCCAAGTATCTGTAGAATAGCCTGTTTCAAACTAGAAGGGGAAAAAAAGATTTTAAAGCCAAGAAAATATAAACTAAAAGAGAGTACAATGAACAGCAAGAACCTCAGAGGCACACCTAAAACCTTTCAATCTGATGATTCAGTATGAGATTGTCTTTGAAAGTCCAAGTTCAGTATGAAAGAATTCCAATAAGTGTTTAAAAGAATGAAATTTCCATCTAGTAACATACCAAACTATTCATAAAGATCACAATCATTCAGCACATTTTATTTATACGGTAAGAATGTTAACAAACAAAATGTGGAGAAAAAGACCTTTTTGAGGTGTATGTTATCCACCCCTACAACAGTTCTGAGTATAGTTTCCAACTCGACCAGTTACTTGTTTCAACACTGTTCATCATACAATTTCAGAGTTCACTTTATCAGCAATTTTCAATAAGAGAACGTCAGCCACAATGCAAACTTCATCTCAACCACTAATAATTATGTATTAAAGGACTAGAGGAAGAGGCAGTCAGGTTCACCAGACGAGGAAGGCAGTCTCAGAAGATATAAAAAGCACCTAGAAGTCGATAATAAAATTGACATTTTCAAAAGTTTTTATATTACTGAATGATTTTAAACCAAAACCCTTAAAGTTTTATGCATACATTTGATGGCAGAAGGTTAAATGTAGTTGCAAACTCTCATGGGTTTATATTCTTTTAAATGCAAAGCAGCCAGCTATGTAGAGACTGCTTTGAAGGATTATGACCCAATGTCTACATCCTAACAAAAAAGGAGAATGCTCCTTATATGTGATTACCATACATAACGAGTAAAAAAAAGGAAAAAAAAAATTAAGGCTGTTAGATCATCTCCAGCTGCAGTTTTATCACACTGCATATTCTGAGCTAGCATAAGGACCAAGTCTGTCCCTAGGAGGATGAGGAAAAGCCCTGATGTAGAAGGAGAGATTGATTAATTGATTGGAGATTATGAGCACCTTTCATAAGTAACGTCCATGCTGCTTGGAAGATGTTGCAGTGCCAGTTCTCCATTTCAAAACAGCTGTAAAGAGGCACATTTCCTAAGCCAGAACTTAGCTGAAGAGAGCCTGTACACAGAGGCATTTTAAAAATCCAGACTTAGCAGAGCTTTCCACAGCAACCAAATTGTGCCTATCAATGAAGAAATCCCCAAAATGCCAAACATGGTTTGAAAAGCACTACAATTTTCAGGACAAGCAAGCTATATCTTGTAGACATTCTAGAGTCACTTCTGAATTCACTTAAGATGAAATCACATGAGAAAAATGTGGCATTTTCAGCACAGTTCTGAGCAACTCCAACATCATAAGAATAAGCAAGGTTTGAGCATTTTCTGTATGTATTTTCTGTATTTTCAACAGTGTAACAATGTAGTAATTTTAAATGTCAATATTACATCTCATTCCCTAAATCCAGAAAACATCATTCACTACATGATAGCTATGCTATCTTAAAACATGGCATCAAAGGTGAAAAATCCTTGTTGTCACTCAACCAAAAAACAAGTTCTTACCAACTCAAGTAAAGCAGGACTTCATCTCTGAGAAGATCAAACCACCCCATGAGATATACGACATGTTCCAGCAATGGAAGCATTCATCACCCGAGGAAGCACTTAGAAATACATGGTCAAATATTCAAAAAAATATTTTCAAGAAAATAATTATCTTTTTTCAATTCATATGGAGGATGGTGAAGGCTCAGCAGAGTATTAGTTGCTCTATTTTTGCAAGGATAATTTTAAAAGGAGCAGCAGGGTAAAGCTCCCCTTTGCCACAGCTGAGTGTCTCCCAGGAGTACAAACATTCAGTAATTAAGAGGGTCTAATCAGCTCCTAGGGCCCACCTCACCATTTCAATTTCTTAAGACTACCAATAAAGATGCCAATTACAGCTAAATATAACAAAACAAGATATACTCTTGTGAAGTACAAAGAAAGGTCACAGTTGATTTCAAATTGGTCATCAAATAGCTAATGAATTATAAAGGGCTTTCATCGCTTTGATTTTGAATACAAAAGAGACAACTGCATAAAAAAGCTTTCAGAGTAGTTCTACCACAACTCAGCCAGCTCTGCAAAGTTTGGAAATGTGCTAAATACATTTTTTATTCAAAGTGAATAATAATTTTTAAAATATGTATGCCAAAATTCTTAATTCTCCCCAGAATACCAACAGTGGAACCAAGAACTCATACCATCCTAAATGAAACTGTGAAAACCAAAATGAGATTATAATCACAGCTTTTCAATTTGTCTTCTCCAATCACCTGGTCTGCTCTGAAAAATAAAAAAATAACTTCCCCCTCACGTCTTACCTGCTCTACTTATTGCCAAAAGTGATCTGGCTTTACACACTGGGCAATTAAATATTGAAAATAAAAGGAACTGACACTATTACAGCCTCACCCCCCCGGGCTGAGAAGCTGTACGAGCAATGTGCAGAGCCTGCAGTTCTGCTTGTACAGGAGGAAGCTGTGGATCCCTTAAGGCTGCCACAGCACAGCTGCTGCTTTTGAACACCTCTCTTACAACTGGATCAGTCAACTCCAAGTGGGGATGAAAAAATAAGGTAGGTGGTGGATTTTAAAAGGCAAGTGAAACAAAAATAGAAGGATCTTTTTATAGCTAGAAAAGCCTGGAGGAGAACTCACTACCTCTTCTCCCTGCTGAAAAATGCTATTTGCTTTTTAATTAAAGCTTTTTTGCTTTCTTTTTGTGGCCCAATTTTCTCTGAGCACCAGCACGTCTGTGAAGATGAAAAATGCACAGAGTAATGAAATTTAGATTTGGAAGAAGTCAGCTCTAGGAATAAAAAAGGCTTCCACACGTAGCCAAGATTTGAAGGTGAAGTGATTTAATGGCTGACTCGACTCATTATAATTATCATTATTCATGTTGTGGTGCCACCCAGAGGTTCTGTGTTAGGCACCGTACTAATAATACACATTCAACAATAAATCTGTTTGCAAAGCTATGCAAGGATTTAAGAGACCAGACAGACTCTAAGCGAGAGGAACAGCAGATGCACGGCCAGACAATGGGAAATGGATGAAGCTTCACTCGACAGCTACCAACGTGTTGGCCAATATGGCTTGGCTTGTTTAAACAGGAAAGTCAAGTCTTCCAGGGAAAGTAATCTGGCACAGACCACTGTCCCAGGGAGCAAGGGAGAGAGGGCATCAAGAGTGACACATCCCTCAAATATTGCTGCAAAGCACCCACAATAGGATGACATGAACCAAGCTCTTACTCCTGTGTTGTGTGCCTTAGCATTTGAATAGGTATGGCAGAAAAGGGCAGAAATAAGGACAGACTGTATACAACAGCAAGCTGAGGAGAGGTGGGAAGTTCAGGGATGAGTAGTTATGAGCAAGAGGCAAAAAAACCCAGAGAGGGCATGGCGACAGACGTGGAGCAAGTGAAGCTGTTGTAGAGCAGATGCAAAAGGCTGGTCTTCATCTGCCAGTCAGCAACGTGGATAGTTTGTAATAAGTCAAAACAAAAGAAAGATGTACAATAATGCTGGTGGGATGGAATGGAAAAAGGCAATTTGGCACTTCGAGTGAAATCTTTAGGCTTTTAATTGGTTTAGATTATTGCTTGCCAAGTGACTACGCCAGGCTTTCTTCATAGCAAATTTAGCAAAACTCTTTGCTGACAGTTGCCAATAACCTTTCTTATGTGAGAAAACCTACTCTTTACATAACTTTCTAAATTAATAATTAAAAACAATTCCATACAACTTCTGATTAGAAACACCCAAAAAAGATAAGTGCATCAGAGGAGTAGGATGGGGCATAGCTCAAGAATGTGTAAAGAGAAGGAGGTGTAAAATTATTGTGAGGAAGAAGTGGCTTTTTTGATGCCTCAAGTTCTCTAGGTCATATCCTTCACTATGTCAATCACAGAGCTCAGGTAATCTCACCAAAATTTAGCTGTGATACAGCTGACATGCGACTCAATTTTGTTGAACTGAGAGAAAGCTGATCCAATGTGGGCACACCCTTTGGAGCTCTGCAAGGCTTACTTCTATCTAGCAGTTATCCTCAGAGACTCTTCAAAAGACACTCACACCTGGGATGTTAACAAAAAGAATTATGTTGTTGTAGCTTTTGTGGTAATTGGATCCAACTGAAGGAAATAATAATTACACTAAAATAATTCTAATTATCACTCCAAAACCCATGCTATTTCACAAATACCTTGGGGCTCAGCTGTAAGATAAAGCAAAATATTCAATATTTGCCATGAAAACCTAAACCAGCCAGTAATCATATTAATGTATAATTTTTGCTTCATTTCCTTTGTATGCTCATCATTCACAAGCTTTTTCAGTCCATATTTGTGCAATCAGAAGTCTGTCAAGTACCAAAAATATTTAAAAGACCATTTAACCAGACCATCCTCTATGTTTATGAGAGACACACATCCATTTATTCTCAACAGCACAATGCTACCAGTTAAATAAAAGATAACTGCAGTCAGTAATTCCCAGTCAGCCCTGTAAGGATATGAGGTCAATTATTTCATCCTTGTAAATTAAAGGCTGGAAAGAGCACACACCAAATAACTAAAAGCCTCACAACAGACAGGCTGTTTTTATTACACTTCATATCAATAACAGTTGTCAAAATTAAAAGAACTGAATTCAGGCTTCATTTGCTTCCTACAGCCCATTAGTAAATGTGTAAGTTTGTTTTGATAGGCAAGGGAAGCCTGTATAGTCTCATAAATGTAAAAATAAAAGATCTCATTTATTCACTCATCAACAATGAAGGATACAGCCTGACAAGTTTATATGCCTGAACACACACCCACCAATTAAAATGGTGAGGATGGATGATCACATAAATTTCTGGTGTAACATGTACAGCAACCTTGCGAGATTGTCATGAAATTAGGAGATCTTGATCCTGAAGAAGACATCTGCTCCATCTCCATTTCCCACATGAGGACCTTGTTACACCTAATCATTCACGAGACATTTGTGTCCAGCTGGATCTCAGAGGCTTCCATGGTAAAGCTACCACAGCCTCCCAAGACAATCACTTCCACAAATTTGAGAAAAGTTACTTTTTCTTTTCAAATACCCCGTATAAATCTCTTTTCCTGCAACTTTATTTCAATGCTTGTTTTAAGCAGGAACACAAATGGTCTGTTATTTTTTTCCTTTCCTTCTTTTGTACAGCAGAGGTGTTGTAGTTCACACCAGCTGGCAGCTAAGCACCCCACAGCCACTCAGTCACTCCCTTTTCAGTGGGAAAGGGGGAGAATCAGAAGGGTAAAAATGAGAAAAGTTGGAGATAAAGACAGACTAACAGGCAAAGCAAAAGCTGTGTGCAATCAGAGCAAATTCAGGCATTCACTGGCCACCTCCCACTGGCCGGCTGGTGTGCAGCCATCGCCAGGAACACGGGGCTCCATCACACCTGAGAGTCCCTTGGCAAGACAAACACCATCTCTCCCCTCTTCTTCCCTCAGCTTTTATTGCTGTGCACATTCCATAGCGTGGGATGTCCTTTTGGTCAGCTGTCCCATCTCTGTCCCCTCCCAGCTCCTTGTGCAGCACCGTTCTGCTCCCTGCCAAGGCAGTGGGAGAAGCAGAAAGGGCCCTGAGGCTGTGCAGGGACCCCTCAGCAGTAACCAAAACATCCCCGTGTCATCAGCACTGTTTCCAGCACAGATCCAAACCACAGCCCCATACCAACTCCAGCCAAAAATCAGTAGAAGAGGTAACATAATAGAGACCTGTTATGTGCCTCCTGGTCTTCGGTGAAGTTAAATAACTCAAATTCTCTCATTCTTCCCTCAGTCATGCTGTGTAGATGTCTAATCGTAATCATGACTATACTCTGAATTCTCTATAATTAGTCTGTCCCCTACTGGAAAAGCACACTGGAGAACCAACAAGTGCTCCCACCTAAACTTACTAGTTCATCCTGTAAGAACTCCTACATTTTTCAGTCCAGCTCTTCAAGTAACTTTGAATTGTAATTCTGTTTTCAGACACACTTGCAATTTCTCCCAGCTTCCTTGCATCTGCACATTTAATGAGAACGCCTTCTAGTCCACCACCTGGGTTGGCAGTGAAAATATGGATCAGAAACAGCCTTTGCTGAGCTCCATTGGACATATCCTTCCAGTCCCACAGCAAACCAGTCATAACTGTGCTCTCTAGCTGGTTTTCCAACGAGTTCTGTGTTCATTGTAGAGCAATCTACACCATGTCTCTTCAACTAGAAGTGTCATGAGAGGGCATTTCAATCTTAGTAAATCCCACCAAATACATCATTTTATCTCTCTTGCTACATTCTCCTGTAAAATTAGACATTTCTTTTTGACCACTTCCTGCTCACTGATCTTTACACCCTTTTTATTAATGTCTTTGATCGTTCTTTTTTAATTCAAAAGGATAACAATGGTTTTATTTCATAGAACAGTTCCAATAAATGAGGTGGACACACCAATATATCAGAACCTTTATTACTATCAGTTTAATGAGCAGCACAGCACACATACAACATTCACTGGAAGTGCCCAACAGTTCCTCCTGGGACATCCAGCAGTTTTAAGGAGCAGACAAATGGCACACTATATTCTTTGCAACACAACTATGGGAAATAGGTTGTTGACCACTTTGAAGTATGAGTGCAGTGCTCATTCTTGGTAGACTTCAGTTTTATGTCTCCTTTTGCACAGTGCATCAAGGCTCTGCCATATGAGACTATTTTAAAAAGACAGTAATAAATGGTTTTGTAGGAAGATTGATATTTTTGTGAGTCGATGTTTCTTGACTGCCAATGACTGTAGGTCAAACGTGCTGAGTCTAGAATTAACACCTTACTTTTCCAGTTGTGTACGCTCACAAACACTCAGGTCCATACAGCTGTCATAAAGAACAAATATGATACACCATACCTAAACAAACTACTGTAGAGAAAGATACAGGTTTACATTTTCTAAACAAACAATAGCTACCTTATCTGAAAGCACCAGGACAGCTGCCAAGTATTCTTGAAATATTGTTTCCTTATAATGCTATATCTTAACCAGATTCTTGATAAAAAGTATCAAACATTTTTTAGCAGGTTGGTTTGAACCAAAATCAGCACAAATGAGAAGCAGGAGTGCAGCACACAGGTAGCCATATCCTAGTTAAAACTGGGATTTTCTCAGCCTCATTATAGGAAGAATCTGTATGCAGCTCTGTATTCACTTTAGAGCAAAATTTATATGAGAGTATTAAGGAGAAATAATGAGTATTATTGGAGAATTATTTAAAAACTTCCTTCTTCCTGCCTGCACACACATCATCTCTACGAGCAGAGCTTAATCAAACTGCAGGCATTTTAGAAAGTGCAGAGAATTTAGAAGCTGCAGGCTCCTTCCTGAGACAGCAATTCAAATGAAAGTGAGAGAAAGAAAAACATTTTGGTAAAATACAATTCACACTTCTAAGAACCGAGCACAGGAATTCTTATAATTTCAGATCAGAAGCCCAGGTCTCCTGTAACAGCTCACTCACCAGGGACTGCAAACCCAGAAGTAAAGAGAACAAACTTTTTCTTAGGGAATACTGAGCAAGGTGCCAAGAAAGTGTATCTCCACAGCAAGAGTTGTTGATGGAAGGCTGTTTAGCACCACACTTCCCACTGCACAGGTAGGTCAGAGGAAGTCTATGAGAATCAGTGAGTACTGGTCCCCAGCTGTGGTTTTACATACTCATTTCAGAGTGCTGAAAGCACAGTAGTAGCTCTTAATATCTTCACCTTGCAATAGCAAAAATTTACAAATATCCCAGTAAAATGCCAAGAAGACCCGTACATTGCTCTATAGTCATAAAAAAATGCCAGACAGATTAGCTGGCATTTCAGGGGTTAAAAATTCATCAGGAAACTTTGACACTTGTGACAAAATTTTCAGAGGTCAATCCTGGCCCATCTTTAGACATCTTTCTTTCTTCTCTAATTCTGTCCTTTACTCAAAACAAAGATTACAGCAAAATAGAAATAACAAAAGTAAGGCCATTAGAACTCTAACAATAATCTTTCCTTGGATTATTAAGAAATAAAAATGGTATCACTCAGAATTTGCTTAGGACAACCCAAGATACTGATTTGATTCTCATACATGATGGTGATATCTCATCAGGATAGGTGGGAAGACTGCTGATAAATAGTCATATTTTTCATTAAATGTTCTGTAATAAAAGAAAGCAGGCCCAAAGAAAATAAATTATACCCCATCTGTTTAAAAGCATAAAGTTATTATCCTACTATAACAAATCTTTTCCAGCTCCAAAAAAAATTATGCACTTTAGTACTTCTTGTGCTACAAAAATGAGTTCCAGGGGAAGAATAACTGACATAAAGTAATTTTATTACAGTGTGACATTTATAAAAAATTAATGTTTCTGCTAATTGATTGGCTGGGGGGAAATATGGAGACAATCCAGCTAAGTTGGAGTTTGATGACAATGCTTGCAGAGAGAAAAGGCAAAAATCCCCATGTATCTGGCTCAGATTTGCTCATGTGTATCAGGTTTCATAATAAACCAAGGTTTATTCAAACATATGGTCTCCAAAGTAATTTATCCCTTTCTAGTAATTTTTAAAAGCCCTCTTTATTATTTCAGACAAATTTGACAAAACAAGGTCTCCAAATTATAATGCTCTGAACACTTTCTTGAAAAATGAGTGCTAAGGAGCAGAGGAACTCCATCAGTTCTCACTCTAAGCTAAACACGAGAAGAAAGCAGCCACCTCCTAGCTACTAAATCCAAGTCTACTTATGCTGTTAGAAAGACAAGATTTGCTTCAGTTTTCAAGTACTCTCCACCTTCCCTGCCTACCAAGAAAAAAAAAAAAAAATAATCTCCCTATGTCTCCAAAATCTCCCCTCCCATCCTTGGTCAAATCTAGCTGATAGCGTGTTAAAAATACACGTTAGCTCAGTCTTTTTCTGTCAGTTTGTTTTGTTTTGTTTTGTATTTGTTTTGTTTTGTTTTTCTGTTGTTGTTGGTTTTTTTTGTTTGTTTGGTTGGTTTGTTTGTTTGTTTTTTAATTAAGTTCACCAAACTCAGTAGGAGAGCATGTTTCCTTTCTCAGCACGGCTGTGGTGATTGTGAATGAATGACAAAATTGTACCTAATGAAAACCTGGGGTTAGAGTCTACAGTACACAGGTGATAACATTCAGGGAAGGTTCTAGCAAGGTGGCAGAAGACTACAGGCAGGGAAAAATGCATCCTCATGTCTTCTCTGTTCTCCCCTTTCCTCCATGCCCAGTTAAGGAGAAAGCACGAAGTACCTCTCAGATTCCTACCAGAACAGTCAATCTGGGTGAATAAAAGCAAGTCATGAACTTGAGAGGGGAAAACCAGGCAAAGAAGTTGGCTCGCATGCATGTCTACAGAATTTCAATTAAATACATACTGTGTTTTTACATGTTAATTCTGTTTTAATCAAAATATACTTTAAATTCCATCCTTCAAATACAACTTTTAATTTGGCTTACAATAACTATGTCTAATGGTAAGAGCTCTTCACAAGACTGGCAGGCTCACTACAGCTACAGCTTCACCCTACTACACATCTGCATTGCTTCCCCAAAACATGCACATCACAACTTTGCTCCCACAGTGTTACACCATGGGCCAGGGGACACATCTCAGCATCATCTGTGCAGAGCACTCTAGCAAACCGTAGAGATAACGTCACATGAATGCAAATACAAGCTGCTATGAGCTTTTTGTTTCCTGAAGTGTCTGAAATGGGAGATGCTAGAGCTGGTTCAGATCTGAAACACTGTTTGAAAGTCCAGCTTATAGGTCATAGCAACTTTTGTGTTCAGTTTTATTCTTCTACTCAGAGCCTGAATGAAGAAAAATTGATATTTTGAAAAAGTAAAAGGAAATAACATATTCTATGTCATTTTAAAAATCCAACATATCAACTTCCTAAAAAAAAAAAAATAATCTAAATCTATGTTGAAGCTTCCACTTGATAGCAAACAGTAAAGCTAGACACAATATGTGGGACTTGAAACTTTTCTTCTGCTGGCTTTCAGGCAGCTGTTCCCTCCTTTGCTGAAACCAGTACTAACTAGATACCTTCTGTTAGTTATCAGTGATACATCCTGTATATTCATTTGAGGGTTCTTCTAAAAATATTTATTATCCATGCATTTTACTGCAATTATATCTCTGCTCTGTTTTTTTTTTAAAAGATCTAATTTGCATTTATCATTTCATCACGACAAAATCCTATTTATTGATAACCATATTACCACAAACTAGGATAAACAGTTCAAAATAAATTCACTTAGGTAAGTTATTTTGCTAAACTAATGCGATCTGGACATTTTTTGAAAGAGTCTTAAAGAAAATGCTGTAGCTGCTCATTACAACAGTAGTTTACAATAAGCAGAGTATTTTTTCTGAAAACAGAAAACCAGGACTTCAAAGCGAGGTCATGTTTACCAGTACTCTCAACGTGGGGAACACACACTGCAGAACTTTCCATTGATAATTTCCCTTCCACAGTGCCCTTTCTGCTGAAGTATGAGCTACCACTTGCAAACCAGAGTTTCCTCCTTAAGTAGGTTAATAATAATGTTTTCATGTGCACTAAACAAAGTGCCCATCTACCCGAACCTATTATAATTCATATTTCTAGATCCAAACTGTTTTTCCACCTTCTGACATACTCAATTCAACATTTTCTGGTTTCCTTTTGTTTTTTCCCCCATGGAGAACTCATGATGCTAATGAACACTTGCAAAAAATAAAAACCACAGATTAAGTGTTCTCTCATCCTTCCAGCAAGTGACAGCTTCAAGTCACTTGAAGTTCAGTGAATTGCCAAGAGATTGTTCCAACTGAGACTGTGCAAGAACGTTACAAACAATTAGACTCCACACAATGCATGTGATAGACCATCATATTTAAACATAAGCCATCACATTTAACCTTAGCTTTGTCTACACGAGCCAGCTGACCCAGGATAACTAATGGCTTCCAAACCTTTAAAGCAGACAAGGGCACTCTTATTTCAAGAGCTGAGATTACTAAGTGACCTGAAAAAAATATGCAGAATGATGTGTGTCCCTAGAAAAATTGTATCAGCAGGGGAAGCATCCACCAGCATTGTGACTGTAAAAAACTGTCGCTTGGAATTCACTATAATCAAAACTATTGTTACAAATTCATACTTTGGAAAACAGCTTGAAGTTCTACACTGCTCTTTCAGGTTTTAAGAAAAATTATTTTAAAATAAGAAAGTAAGTACTGTTTTCTTTAAGCCATCTCGCTCTTCACACGAATGACACAATCTGCAACAGGTCTGCAGGGCTGGAGCACTGCAATAAACATCCTCTGGACCTTTACTGGCTACTTGGGTTTTATCTGAAGTGTTAAAAACTGAACTGCTTCATAGAGTAAATATTTTTTTTATCTTGTCCTTTTCTGACAACTTAGGATGCAAAGAACATGCTGTATTCTGCAATAATCCCTTTCTCTGTGCTATGCAAACTTGCCAATGCATATGCAGATTCACTGCTTTCCATTTGACATCCCATACTGATAAATGAACATGATTTTTTTTACTGCAATTATTATTTTTATAACTGGGGTTGTATATGACATATTACTTCAAAGCTAGGGGCACTCACAGCCACCCTCTTCCATCTTATCTAGTCACAAAGCCCTGAACTGAAGGGGCTGACATGTAGTTTAGGAAAGACTGGATTAATGTATACAAGAATGACCTGCTTTGTGTCTGCAGGTCGTCTCTACTTACACCAGAGCTCCTCAGCAACATTGCTCAACTTCACCTATTCCCTTTGCTACCAAAACCCTCAGTAAAATACATTGGTGGTCTGAAGTCAATGAATAAGAACTATTTCCATTACCAATCTCTACCTTGCCCATTTTTATTGCCATCAGCATTTCAAAACTCTCTATTTCTTTTTCATCCTTTTTCCCCTTGAAAAAGCTATTTCATAGGAGTGTAAACATTGACAAATTTAAGATAAAAAAATAAAAAATAAACACATAATATAATGGAACATTTACAGGGATGAGTACAAAAATATATCTCTACTTCATTTATATTTTATGAGCAGGAATATTTTGTTTTTTGCTTTGGGGACCAGGACAAGCACTTGACTTGATGCCTCTTAAAACCAGCAGCCACACAGATGACAAGTATGCTGTTTAAAATACTGACAGTTTTATAAAGATTTCTAGTATTTTAAAACCATTTTCTGGGTACAAAATCACTATTAATGAACCAGAATAGGACAGTTACTTGATGCCAAATTAAAATCATCTCTGTTGTTCCTCATACGTGGCACTGCACATCACTCCAAGCAGCAACACCTAACAACTACCTAAAAAAATCCTGCATTATGCAAACATTTTGACCAAAAAAAAAAGAGACAACTACATCCACTACCAAAGGCCTCTTTGAAAGAAGTTAAAAAGTAACTCACAAACAAGGGATGGAAGGTTTTGAAGAAAAACTGCACATGATACTTAAACTATAATAGATCTCACTCGAGTTCTTCTCTAAAGTAAAGGCTTTGTACATGAGAATGGACTGAACATTGACCAACAAGGGTATAATAAAGGGAAGAATCTTTTTTTCCTGAAAGCCTCTTCAGTCCAAGTTGCTTGTCTTGGATAAAATATTACTACAGTAAATTGTAAACTTGCAAGAATATATTATAGTAATAAAAGCTCAATTTGCTGTAAGAGCTGGCAGGGAAAGCAAGAACGAATACAATTGCAAATGCAGACATGAAGTGAGACAGGCCACAACCCTCAGAATTTCTGCTGGAATTACCACTAATACTACGTTTTCTTACAATATGAACTAGAAATTTACTTTAAATAGAGTTCACTCGGAACAACTAGACAAGAAAGAATGAAAATAGAGGCTGAAAGAAGTTGCTGCCTTCTTCAATCATTCTTCTTCTGAATAAAATTTTTCTCCCTTTTGTATCACCTTTCTGAGTGGCAACAGACTCAGTCCATTCTCATCTGAGCTACAGGGGCTGGCTGAGTTCCTCCCCACTTTTCCAGCAGCCTGTGCTTCAGTGAGGTGCCCCTCTGCCTGTTCCCCTTTGCAAGAGGAACATCTCCATCTAAAACACCTTTATCATTCAGAAAGGATAATCTTTTTCTGGCCCTTAAAGGGCTCTACGCTACTGCTCAGTTAAATCTCTTTTACCAATACTATCAAAGCAGTAGCTTTATGTCTCTTCTGCTGAACGCTTGCCTGACAGAGAATGAAATCATCAATAACAGGCAGCCCAGCAGCCAAACTCCTCTCTCTGCTCCCACATCATCCCCCAGAGACCCAAAGTGCCAGACAACCAGGGGAAGAACAAGTCCATGCACTCACCCACTGCAAAGGATGTGACGAACGGAGCAAGCTGGCTGAGGAAGAATCGTGGGAGATAGAATCAGCCAGGTGATGAGTCCAGTCACGATCTTGCTCCCCTATCCTGGGAACTCCACTTGCCCTGAAGAGTCAGGGAGACCTTCCAACAGCCAAAATCCCCATGCAACACATCCACTGTATAGAGAAACCTTCAAATCCCACTGCCATCAGAGTCAGCTCCTAGAGGTGGCCTCTGGCCGCACCTCCAAGTGAATGTGGAAGGTGGGGGCACCTGGTGGTGATCTCCTCATCAGTTCCCACCCAAGGCTGGCCAGACCCTGGGTGAAAACCAGTCAGGAGGGTCTTTCTTGTCTGGTTTTGGCCATCATCCATCTTCCAACCCTCATTCAGGGCTGGGGGTTTAACCCCAGCACTTCAGAATCAGAGCTGTGTAGCAGGACTGCGTTACAATGTCCCGAACCCATAATGAACCCAGCCACCCTCAGCCACCTCTCTGGTACTGGTTAATTCACTGTAGGATTGGAGTCTTTGCTAACAGCCTTCCTGGTTTTCACTTTGCAAGCTACATTGTAAAATCTTCAGTTTCTCAGTTTCTATCTGTCAGCAGCACATACTAGTTTGTGACAGAACGTAGTACAACACTTTATTGCAATACACATTTTTTTTCATTTAAAAACATGTTACAAAGACTCCGTGAATCTTTCCCATTTCTTTAATTTACATCATAATTTGCAATCAATACACTTATTTTCTCTCTTACGTGGTTCACAAGCACCATGAGCACATTGCATTGCAGTGTTTCATGTGCCTGTCACACGAGTGTCTGGACTTGCCTGCAGATGCAGGTGGCCTAAGGAGGACACAGAGGTCATGTGGTCACTCATTAAGGCTCTGAATGACAATAAGAAGTTTCCACACAATTTTGAGAGCAAGATTCCATAGGCTGCTGGTATAACATCAGTGTTCTGACTATGAAATAGCTGCCTTTTGCTTAAATTAAAATTACAGGAATAAAAGAAATGTTAAACTGAAGAAATAGTAACCTATTGCCAGTGAACAATTCATATAATAAATATGATTTTGTTGTCCCCAAGTTGCTGAAGTTAGGCAGGTGCCTAGATTTATGCCCTGGACTAAACCCCTAGCTTGAACTTCATTTGATAGATTTATCAAACTTGATAAGTTTAATGGCAAAAGGTAAAGCAGAAGAACTGCTGGAGGCAAGGGTGACCTAAAAGCTGAAGTCTGGACATAATTACCTGCTGTTTCACTCCCAGGGGCAGGAAGAAGTATGGCACTGCAGTACCCCTTCATGCCTTTTTCCCCCATATACTCCCCATGCTTGAGGAGTCAGCCATGTGTCACCTCTAACACAGTTCAGGAAGAACTGATTCTTGGCATCATGCAGGTTTCTACTTTCAACCTCTATTCTGTCAAGTCATTTCATACAAGGTGAAGAATAGGCAAGAATGGGCATAGAAATTATTTTTACTCTGGACACAGAAAGCAGTAGTGCATAGAAGATAAGTTCTCCTCGTGTTTCATGAAAGAATTTGGTAAAGACAGAAACAGTGGAATAAACAGCTTAAAGTGATACCTCTTCTGATAGTTCTGCTGCAGAGTTACAGGCTGCACACAGACAACAAAGAAGCCCAAGACAACACAAGTCATGGTGCAGCTCAGTGTGCACCAGGATCAGATGCCTGCATGAGCATCCCTAAGGAAGAAGAATTAGCTCTAGTAGAACTGCTTCTGGTTTTAATTCTGGTTTTATTACAGTTCTCCAGGATCTGTCTCTATAGATTTGTCTCCCTTTTATGCACAGGGCAGAAAGAACTACACTGTCAAACAATGATTTATAAATTGGGGAAGCAGTGGGAGACTTCCTAAAGGTCAATTTTGCTCCAAGAAATATACAGGCAAAAGCAATTTTTCCCAATAAAATGAGGGAAGAGCTAGTCTGCAGGACAAGGCACAGAATGAGGAACAGGCAGATAAGGACTTTATTACTGGGCTTCTGATTCTTTTGAGCAGATTTTGGAAGGTTCTGACACCTTACAAATATGAGCAGTGCTCACAAAAAAAGGATTTGAGGTCTGGATACCCCTTTAGGAGGCCTATCCAGGCACTGTGCAGCCTAAAGACTCTCTGATAATATTAGAGTGATGTTATACAATTATTAAGTCTCACCATGAAAACTGCTGCATCATTAGAACCTCTTTGTCAAAGCCCATTCACCTTTGCTGAAAAAGTTTCTCCTAGACCAGAAAAAAAGTCAGTTTTTCTTCTTAATAGGGACTCAGACATCAAAAGAGCTACCTAACATCTAGGGGGCTAAAAAAAAAGAAATCTACAGAGGCAGAAACAAAAACACAAGAATTTGGCTACTCATTCAAAGTGAGGTAGTAGCAGAGCTAAGAGAAATGCTTCAGGCTCCCAGGTCTGTGCACAGACCAGAGCACAGCAATGCCCCAAACCTGGAAGGGACATGGGAAAATAATCTGAACAACCCACAGCGTTCAACATGAATGCTTCTAAGTGTAAAATTACTCACTCCCCAAGAATTTAGAGAGAATTGAAGCTTAAATTATCAGTTAAGACAGACCATTATGAAGACTTTTATAATTAAATGTATGTCTTTACATTCCAGAGTATGACTTACACAGACTATGTGTGCTTGACACCCAGAATAGGCAAACAACTAAAGTCTAGTAAAATACACCTAAATTGGGTCTAACCTGGGGAATTATTTTGAGGGAAAATGGCCTTATTTGGTTTGTTTTCTATAGGTAGGACAGCAACTACAGAAAGGGGAAAAAAACATAAAAAGAGGGGGAAGGCTGTAACAACAACACCAAAGCTAGAGGAACTTTGCCTCACTCTATGTATCACTTTACACTTTGTTTTTAATAATTGTTTAAAAAATTGTTTCCTTGATAATACTTTGCTGAATTTAATTTCACATATCTTACTTTCCTGTACCCACACACTACACTGCAACAAATACCTCTGCCCACTCACTCAGCCAGAATAAGTTGAAAGTTAAATATAAAGTACATAGTGAACAGGGAAAATTGCAGTTAATCTCCTCTCCTAAAACAAGGCTTAATGACACTAAATTGGAATGTATAACCAAAAGTAGTGAAAAATAAAATTGTTTAGAAAATAATGAAAATATTGTTATAACTGCATTGAGCCTTCAAAGTATAGAGAAGCCTTGCCTTAAAAAAAAAAATATCTGGAGAGAACATATTAAGAAAAAAACAGGGACCTTTAAAGATCATCTAAGTCCTGTACATGCTGGCTGCACTCCTTTTGATGCAGCCCAGGATACAACTGGCTATATGGGCTGCCACTGCCCAATTTCATACTCTAATGCCTATTTTTACTTTCCATCCTTATACCAAACACCATGTATTTCAATTTTGTAAAAAAAACAACTATTGTAAAATTCTTTTTTTAAATGAACAAAAACATGCATAATTTTTCATTTAAAGAGAATGGTTGTTAAAATACTGATAGCTATTAATAGTGGGGGAAAAAAAATCCTCATTAAAAAATCAATCTCCCTGGAAATAAATGCTTCTTAATCAATTTGATTTGTATTTTCAAAAACACTTGTGCCAGCCATCATGTACAGATGCATTGTCAAATGGGAATAAATAGTTAAGTTCAAATGGATTTTTGCAATTAACAGCCAAGAAAATTAATCATTCCAATACACATCATCTTCAATGCTGTTCCAAAATGTGGACACACTCCTAATAAACTTCCACATTCTTCTCTTACTAACAGTTTTTTAACTCATGAATCTGCAATGCACAACTGAAAGTGGCCCATAAGGGAAAAAGTGTTGACACATGAAAACAAGTTTTCCATAATCTCATCAACAGGCAACTGCCACAGCATCTAAAATTAAGAACAACCTCATATTTCTGAACTAAAATCAGATCCCTGCTTGTTTCCCAGGTGATATGACTTCCCAGATTGCTTTTCTTACCTGCTGTATGCTGATCCCATGCACTGAAGTGCATCATTAAGTTCCTGACCAGATGAGATGTGCTACACAGAATATTCTGTAGGCATTATGCTAAGTTAAAACCAGCTTCAAAGGCTATGTTCAAGAAAGCACAAGCTTCTTTTTAAGCTTCTGTGCATCACAGAATAAAATTGTAAATAAAGTTTGTAGCTAAAGCCTCACTCTGAATATCTTAAAATAAAATTTGTAATTTGAAAATGACAATTGTTCTCGTGGCAGGATTTTATCTAGAATTATCTGTAGAGTTAAAAACCCTCCTTGCAATCCAGCAAGGTCTCAAATATTCCCTCGTGTAGTGATCCAATGGCTGGGCAAACATTTTCAGCTTCTGCAGATTTTCACATTTCTGTTGAAATAAGCAAACACTGTATTTCTGAAAACAGAACTAGAAAGGTTTTCAGAAATATCAAAAAGTTTGTGTTTTTTTTCAGGTTTGTATCTTCTATTATTCACTTTTTTAAATTTAATCTGAAATGCAAGCAGACTGGTTTTTATTATTTGCCACGGTTCTTAAATCTCTAACTTGACTTACTTTCTTCCTATGATGTACCCTCTTCTTAAAGCAGAATTACCATTTCTGATTTTTTCTGCATCATGTAAGATTTCAGGTATCACAACACATAAAAACCTCCAACTGATTTTTCTTTCCCCCTAGCTGAAACATCATACATGTGACTTTCCCTTTCTTTCTGTTCAGTATTTCTTCTTGTGGAAGCTTTTGGAACTAAATTTTGAGATTAAGGCTATACTAAGACTAGTTGGTGTTTCTAACAGTCCTTGTCATTGAAGAGAATGGCAAAAAATTTCACCTCAGGGTAACCCAGAAAATGAAATTAAAGGCCTACAAAATAATTTTAAGGAACACAGGTCAGCATAAATGTCAGTCTCACAAACAGCCACGTAAATAGATTGGGGAGGGAGATGAAGAAAGAGTGGGTACTTAATTATGAACTGTAATGAACATTAAAATTCTTTCTGACGCGAAGACTGATCCTGTTTGTTCGCTGTGGCTGATGAATGCCACCAATTTTGGTTCATTTTCTCTTTGCTCAAGGGCTTTGTGAAAATTTCAGCAGCAAAACCCACAGCAATAATGTCATTACGGCCCTCTCCTATTTCGGACTTGGAAAATCACTAAGGTACATACAAATATTCAGCAAAGAAAGAGGTAAGAAGGGTACTTCAGGTGACCTAACAGGACCAGGTTATTGAAAAACATTGCATTAGCAGCATTTGCAGCACATGTATTATTTATATAAACTCATTTTATTTAAGACTTGATTATAACCTCTAGTTATTATGTGATTCATGTATTCAGCAGAAGAATTTATAAGCTAATTTGCTGACTATTTGTAAGTGTTTGTACAGAGAGGATCACGTTAGTTTGTTCACCCACAGATTCACAATTAGGGAAGAAGGTCTTTTTCATTGTGAACCTATTAAAGCTCTTCAGGAAAACAAAGTAAAATTATCCTAACTCTTCTATTTTTAAAATTATTAAAATAAGTCAAGTAGAAATCTCTTCAACAATCTGTTGCCAGTTTAGAACCCGAGTTCCATAATTCTGCCCTATTTTTTGCATTTCTTTCCCATTCATCTTTTGTCTTGTATCTTTAATACATTTAAGAATATTTGAAATATCACATATGCAAGGCAATTCTAAACAAAAATATCAAGTCCCAGCACTGCCCAAGGTCTCAGTAGTGCAAGGATCTTTCTTTCTTTGTGATATTTCCAACTTCCCATTGAGGTTTGAACACTTTTTTTTTTAAATTCTCTACAGTATATACAACAGATTTTGACAGATGGCAAGTTTACCTTCTAGGATTTATGAACAACTCTTCATAAAATGTTTGTAGAATTCAGTGCAAAGCTTAAGTAAGCAATACAGAAGTTTTAATCAAACACATTATGAATTTTATAAATGTGCAAAAGAACTAGTTAGAGCATATTTTCATCCCTTAAGGATTTGCTTATTGCAGAGTAACCAAAATATTCATGATACTTAATTACTTTCTTAAAAAAAAAAAAAAAATCTTCCTTCAAATTTTTCATTAATTTCAGTATTTGTTTAGAGTTTGCTTACATCTTTCTGATACTCTAGATTGTTCCAAACAGACAACTCAGAATCCTTGGTGTCCACCCAAGGCTCTGAAGGTACTGAGAACCTGTGGGTCCCACTAGAGAGCTCAGGGTGCTTCACAACCCCTATCAAATTCAAACTACAACAAACCTTTTTTTCTTATATTTTTTTCCTTTTTTTCTTATATTAAATATTTATAATATATGGCTTTAATACAGCTATATTAAAACTTTAATTGTGTATGCATGGAATGGTTAATAACAACGCACCATAATCAATTGTTATTATGAAGAATGAGTTGCCCCTGATCTGTGTAGCAGGACCACTCCTTTGCTAATCCATCAAGCACTTTGCCAAGGACACTGCAAGGACACTAAAAGCACCAACTTCACTCTGGTAGCATTCCTACTCAGCAAGTGTGCTCTTGTTGGCAGAGGGAAAGAATATAATTAGTTGTGACTAACAGCTTTCATCTTCAGAAAATAAACATGACTTTTACCACCATTAATGTATGAAAGCTCTAAAGCTGGCAGCTATCCAGAGCTGGGTCCCAGCATAAGTTTCTCTCCGAACTTCAGTTCCTGACAGGTAAATCAGGAATGGAAGACTGGATTTAAACATGACACTGTACACAGGTCAGAGCAGAAGTAACAGAAGTGTACAGTCCATTGAAACCACACCTTGTGAATCAAGTTGTCAGATGACTTTGAAAATCTTTTTACTAGCCAGCCTCAAATTCTTTCAAAAACTCATTGAGATAATGTTTTTTTCTCTTTGAACTCTGTAGGAATCCTCTTCAAGCAATAAAATCATACTGCCTGCTAGAAAGGAAAGAAAAAGTATACTTTTATACTGCTCGTAGCATTGCAACATTTATGAACCAGTGCACTTCAGTCAACGCTGCAGCATTCAGCTTTTTCATGAAGCACGATGAGGTTTCCATAAATTGCAGCCACATCTCTCCTAGAGGGATATGAATAAAGTCTATTTATGGAATATTCAGCAAGTGGATGCAGGGTGAAAATATCACTTGTATCTTCAAAGACTAAATGACAAAGTTTCTGTATCCTGGATTCCATAATCTTGTCTGTAAGGTTTTTTCCCTCCTCTAAATTTTGCATTTTTTGCACAATCATGTAAACTAAACCGTCCTGCATACAGCCTCAGTAAATTCTTTGCACATGCATAAAAACACACATGCAAGAGAAAGACTATAAACACAAACACATAAAACTCTTTCTAAAAATAGGAACGTCAGCAAACACGTTCTGTAGAGAAATGTGAAAGCTGAGACAAAAAAAAAAAAGAACCTGCTTGAATGAATGCCGCGATGATTTGGGGAAAGGAACAAAAACCACTAAATCTTGCAAATACCCAATTTAATTCTCCTTCCCTTGGTCACTTTGATCATTAATTCTAGTAGGAATAGAAATCTTGCTGCAATGTGACAATCACCAGTGACAACTGACCCCTCAGGATTTTACCACATAATGCATTAAACATCCATTAGTCTCAGGCTTTGTTTTAACTTGACGTACACATAGGAGTATGCTCCTGGACAGGGTGGGCATAAATAACTCCAAAATTATTTTTGCAGAGAAATATAAAAGAATGCACACGCTTGGGAGCTAAAAGTCCTCTTCCTACAACTTCATGCACTTGAGTGCAGCTAACAGCTAAAAGGTTGAGTGTTATGTTGGTTCAGAATAATAGTCAGCAGTGTGTTGAAATCAGCAATCCAAATACTGCTGTAGATGAAGCAAATTAAATACTGTCTTCAATAGAAAATCAAAATTTTAAGAGTCACCTGTTTTGACAAGGCCTAAGGCTGCCAAAATTCCTAGTGTGCTTTCTCTCTTGATATATGAAAACTTTAGTTGATAGAAAGTTCTGGCATAGGTTCTATTATTAAGCCATGTGAAGAGGCATTGGTAATTATTACCAACTTTATTTTAGGCATCAGTACAGAGAAGCTGCTGGAAGAAGTTCTTTTCAAGCAGTTCTCTCAGTCTTTCCAGACTGATGTCCTACAGATAAAACATAACCATCTTCCCAAAGAAAATGTGTGGGCTTTCAATACCATTGAAGGTCAACCTCTCTCACAAAAATAAGTTCTTAGAAGTTCTAGTGTTCTTTAGTGGGGAAAAAAGCACTAAATAATAATAGCATAATGAAGTTAGCCTGGCAACAAGCTTCCAGAAAAGAACCAGTTCTCTAAAGAATCTGTTAGAGAAAAATCATCAAAATCTCTGAGGTGGAGATGCTGATAGGAAACATTCTCGGGGCATTCAGGCAAAATGTGAATTAAAATCCATTTTGTCATAGTTCAGGCAAAAATTAGGAAGCACAGGAGTTAGTACAAGAAAGCTTATGCATAGCACGACAGCTGTAGAACTTTATTCAATAATGACAAATAATTCTAGATGTTTTAACCCCACAGGATCAGATTCTTGGCTGAAGAAAAGTACTGAAAGGAGAGCAGCTTTCTTACAACATCTTTAAGGCAAACTGCTCTGGTTTTAGCATTTCCACAAGAGAAACAGTGAAGACATTGCTCTGTCTGTCCAACAAAGCCAGGCATGAACCTCGTCAAAGAAATGCAAAACACACTCCAAACTTGGGTCTGCAAAGGCCCAGTGTTGGAGGCAGGCAAAGAGCATCACCTCTTTGTGGCTGCCTGCAGATCCTTCCGTGCCTGTGGCAACCACTGGTACAACAAGGCAAGCAACTGTCTCACTGAGAGCCAGCGGAGCGAGGCAGACCACGGCTGGCTCCCTTCTGCTGCACTGCACAATTTAGTTATTCCTATTGATCAGCTCTGTTCATAACAGTACACATCCCAAAAGTCAGGGTCAAGAAGAAAAATGCAAACGTGTAACTGTAAACACCACAACTTCTCTCAATGTGCACAAGTAAATCTGGATTATTTTCCTATAAATGTGCTGGTCGGTAGGACAAGCACTGAACACAAAGCTGTGTAGATTTGGGTTTGGTTTAGCTTTTTAGAAAGAAAGGTCATATTACTACATT
This sequence comes from Merops nubicus, assembly GCF_000691845.1. Lineage (NCBI taxonomy): Eukaryota > Metazoa > Chordata > Aves > Coraciiformes > Meropidae > Merops > Merops nubicus. Next base: position 264,805 of record NW_008599407.1, read on the forward strand.
TCAAACAAAGACGATGCTGCTACCAGATGAAATTAAATGCTAAGAAGATAAACCACTAGTGAAAATTTTAAATGCATATTGTTTTAAAAGAAAAGATGACACAAGGAGAAAAGTTACCTACCAACAAATCTGTGTGCTAATCTTGTGCCTTGTTAACATCTCAAGTACAGCAATGGATTCAGGGCTCTCATTCCAGTAAAGCTATTTAACTTTCACAACTTGTTTTCCCTTTCTTCATCATAACCCTATGTCGTCCTTCATCACACCTTAAATTCTAAATATAAACAAAGTAATTACTGAAGAAAAATTACAATGCACGTAAGAGGCCTCTGCAGGTATTTATAAGCAAGTGAATGAGGAGACAGAGTTGAGGTGGAATCACGTAGCCAAGCCTGCCTCTAACTCGTGGGTTGACCTTGGGAAACTGCAAAACAAAGTCCTCACACCTGGCCAGACTTGGCATTTCTTTTCAATACTAATATTAACCCTGCTCCAGGTGGGCTCTGGGTCAGATGATGGCACAGGTCCACTCCAGCTACACTGTCTTGGTTCCATACTGTACTGTTTAGTGCTTTTCCAACTTTGAAACTGTCATAGCTTAATCAAAATAATTCCTTTCAACAAAACCAAATTGTCCAAAGTGTCACAATAAATTTACAATAAATATCAGACAAAATCAGATGTGATATTATAATTTTAAAATATCTATTAACATTTTAATACATGGCATTTTTCATTTGTCAGTCTTTTCTCCCAAGTAACAGGTGTTAGGAAAAGAGGAAATGGCCTCAAATTGCACCAGGGAAGGTCTAGGTTGGATATTAGGAAAAATGTCTTCAATGAAAGGGTTGTCAAGTGTTGGAACAGTCTGCCCAGGGATGGAGTCCACATCCCTGGAGGTATTTAAAAGACATGTAGATGAGGTGCTTAGGGTCATGGTTTAGTGGTGGACTTGGCAGTATGAGGTTAATGGTTGGACTTTATGATCTTAAAAGTCTTTTCCAACTGAAACAATTTTATGATTCATCTTTATTCATATAAATATTTCTTCCAAAATATGCAGCAAGAGTGCTAAATGAAACATGTTACAGTACAGTCTCTACAACTGCAGTCTCCTTCCTCCATAGAAGAAACTAGAAGCAGTACAAATACTGAGAAAAAAAGTGCTTCCATCTGTCATACAAAACAAACTTCATACACAAACAACAACTACACAGACCTCCACACCCACCCAGATCGTTATGTGGATATCAAATTTTACTCCAGTTCTCTCTTTCCAGCCCTCTGGGACAAAGCAGAAACATCTGCTTTTATTTCAGCTGCCAGACTAACAGTGAGTTTTAAGATAAATCACCATCTCTGAATAATTAATACCACTTTCTCAGTTAGATTTGTGATTATTAAATCATCATTTGTTTATTTTCACTGATGATTGCTCTGTTTTCTCTTCTCACTTTTAGTCATACAACTCTGTACAAAAACATGAAACTCCATCAGATAATTTCCAAATTCTGCTTCGAATTAAGCAGCCAATTCTTAAGAGTTTTGTGTTTCAAAATACCTAGCTGAGGTATGGAAGCACAGGTAGAAAGGCATCAGTCATAAGACCCAAATTTTAATGAGGATTACAAAAGAAGGGTTAAGAGAGGAATGAAGGAGATTCCACTATCTTAGCAAACTGTTTCCTCTCTCTTTTTGGCAACAGAGGATCTGAGTCTGCAGGTCTCAGAGCAATCAAGGCAATCTTCTGACCAGCCATTGAAACACCAGCACTATGGAAAACTCTCTGCGTTTCTCACTGGGTTTGTCTTCTGTTGGACTGGTGTGTTCAAAGTACAGGGAAGTCTGGCAAGGGGCAGAGCTGGAACAAATTAGGTAATAAAAGTGCACAAAGTAACTGAGGAAATAATTTGGAGGAAAACTTGGCAGTGAGGGGAGAAAACTGTCTTCAGAGAGATCAACTCCTTAATTTGACCTACCCACAAGCTACATAAACACTAGCACCAAAACCCAGGAGTAGAAAACCAGAAAGAGGGGAATGCACAAATACATCCTTGTAGCAGTTCTCATCTTAGGTCAATTAAAAATCCACCTCAAATTACACTTGAGGAAGGAGAAGGAAAGCAAGGGGTTGCAGGATCAGGAGGACACCAGGAATCTGATGTCTCATCTGAGGTTCCTCTGAGCCTCGATCCTGAACTGGGCTTGGAGTAAACTCAGCACAGATTTATGGATGCTCTACCCACAATTAAAAAGAAAATCTCTTCCTAGAGGAGATTTCTTGCAATTCCAGGATGAGGAAGGTCTTTGGACAGTAATATTGCTGGGATGCTGAGGAGGATATTTGGAAGTCTTCATGTTCAGAAGGACATAAGCCTAATGGCACCTTATTGCCAAGCCAGTGGCAGTTGAAGGGAGTAACAGAAAAAGATTTGCTAAGCGGCCAGATTGTAAGTGAAAGGACTACTCTGACACACTGATGTGTAAAGACAGACACTGGAAGTAATTTAGTGTAGCAAAACATTTGCTTTGCTTATTAATCAGGGGTATTGCCAGAAGCAAAATATACTCCCATAGTTTTAGTTTAATTTCAAAACTGGTGTGAAAGTCACACGTTATTAAACCCTGAATAGGAGACAATGTTCTGACCAATCATTTTCCAAGCTTCATCCACCATCATTCACTCCTAGTGCATTTTAAGCCCATATCATGAGTCATTCATTGGTTAAATCAGGAGGCTGCAAGACTGAGCTTCCCACCATATTACTGTCTTATTTTGTAGCCTGAGGCTACGTAATGATCTTTTCTCAGTCTGTCTATATGTAATATGCACATTATGCTTCTCACAGGGACACGACTGGCTCACTGATGGCAAGAAACATTTCAGTGTTCTCAGAAAAACTGCATCATAAATTCACAAGAGGTAAGCAACCGAGTGAAAACAAAACAACTCTCTTCTCATAGCAGCACCACTGGACAATTTAAGTCACAACTTTTTACCTAACAATATACCATTCTCCAATAGCAAGTTCTCCAAGGTTTGTGAGGTTTTTTAAAAACAAAAAAATTTTAAAAAATCAGCTTTCCAAGCCAGCTTCCAGCCTTATAAACATAATATTGGCCAGAAGAGAAAAAGCAGAAGTTCATCCTGCCCTCAGAGAAAGATACCCATTTGACTGTTCCAGGACTTCTAATCTGGAGCCAGAAGGGATGAGATCTTCCAACATCATCCCACGAACCCTGAGAGAGAACAGGAATGGCAAGACTTGAGCTCTGTCAGCTCAGGAGGATGACACAAGCCAAGAAAAATGAACAAAATGCTGGAGAGCATATTAGCATAGGCTGAGTTGGAAAGGTGACGTGGGAAAAAGAATTCAGAGAAGGAACCAGATAAAATAGTGAAGACAGGTTTTGCTCCTGCAGTTAAACATTCTTGCTCATTTATTTTACTAAACCACCAGAGTCTTGGTCAGCAATGCAGTTGCAGAGGCTGGTAATTATACATTCCTTCGGGCATGCACAGTACAAAAGAGGAGCCCTAACAGTTCTGCAGGAGAATTTAGCAACATTTTCTTCTGGGAACTAGTTAGAAACTTAAGCTATCAAAAAAGCCAATTGCTTCCATAGTCCCGTTTCTGGTTCATATTTCACTTTGTTCTTAGATGCAATGCCTGAGGTCCAAATTAGACACCTTTGTAGGCTTCAGCTCCCCCACATAATACCTACATTCTGCTTCCATGTTTTTAAAACTCAGTTTGGATTATTCATTGTACTGTTCCTAGGGTGAGAGTTATCAAGTGAAAAGGCAAAATTATTCTTTCACCGTCAACCTTTACTCCCTAGGAGTAGGTTGATTGCCAGGATTGTCAGCACGTTCTGCTACTTTGGGAGCAGCCTGACAGGCAGTGGAGCAGCAGATCCCCGTGCACAGGAGGTTTCCCGAGGTTTTCCTTTGGTAGGGAAATGCCAGGGAGCCAGCAGCTCTCATGGGAGCAGCTGATGAGGCCAGGGCACTGCCAGAGCAATGGTGACCACAATCACACCAGAAAAGGAGCCCTTTGGGAGAGAGCAGCCTGGTTGCTGTGCAAACAGGGTACGGTGCAGCAGTCTGCATGGAAAGGAGCTGAAGTTTTGCCAGCTCTAGGGGTTGAGGGTGTTCAGCCTAACAGACCCTGGAGGCAGAAGGGTGGGTGCTTGCTGCAGAGCGAGGGCTGCAGCTCTGGCTGGGTGGTCTGCACCATCCACCCTGGAGGTGACCAGTGCCTCCACCCAGGCAGAGGTGCTGAAGGGACAGGCTGCCATGCAGAGCTCAGTCTGTGGGAACTGCCTAGACCTTTCTGCTGGGGCAAGGGTGGGTGGCAAACCTGCCTCCAAAAGGTGTGCCCAGGTGGAGGACCTTGTGCAACAAGTGGCTGAGGTCTAACAGATGAGCATCAGAAAGGCAGAAAAGGGCACATATAGCTGGATCCAAGGGCAATCTGCACTGAACTCACAGCCTATGACCCAAGTCCCAGAAATTCCCCCACTGGCACACTGACAGGGCAGAAGCCAACAACTCTGGAGAATGGAAACTTGTAGAGGTAGGAACTATCAGGAGGAAAAGGGTAGATTTAGATTAGATGTAAGGAGAAGTTCTTCACTCTGAGGGTGGTGAGACTCTGGAACAGGTTGCCCAGAGAAGCTGTGGATGCTCCATCACTGGAGGTGTTCAAGACCAGGCTGGACGGGGCCTTGGGCAACATGGTCTAATGGGAGGTGTCCCTGCCTGTGTCAGGTGGGTTTGCACTAGATGGACTTTAAGGTCCCTTCCAACCTAAACCATTCAATGATTATTTTAGAAGTGGCATGCACTGGTTGAGGTATTCCTTTCAGAAGTGTTGAGGAACATCCTGGAAGGCTTTTTTTGGTCTATTGTAATTTCAGCTGGCAGAAATATGGTTTTCACTGATGAAGTCTTGGCTTATTTATGATTATGCTGAACATAAGACAAAAACGTTTTGTGAATTAATAAAAAAATTATATGTTTCTGTGTAGTTACTTTGACCTTTGCATGGAACAAGCCTGTAGGTGTATTTATGCAGCAAACAAATTGTAGCTGTGGGCAGGCAACAGTAACGTACCTTTTACCACCTCTTATCTACATTTCTGGCCTGTCAACAGCATGCAAGCCAGAACCTTGAAGAAAGAGGAAGATTCTACACTGAGACTTAGCTATTTAACTGACAGCAAAATTTCCAGAAATATTTTACCCTTATGTATCCCAATTTAGATTTTGTTAATGTAAATTATACTGGATTCCAAGTGCTACTTAGAAAGAGGTACAGTCAGACAAGGCTCCCTGTAGCTCCTAATTCCTTACCAAACTTCAATGGGACCAACCACAAGCAGGAAACCACAGCAAAAATGTGTTTTAAGACTTTCAGAGATTCATGAGAGCTTTAAAGAGACAATAAAACAAGTCAGTAGTTAGACTTATCATCCACTAGCAGCAAGTCACTAGTTACACATAAAACACATCCCCTTAACAAATAGGACTGGAATTGTAAATCATCCTAGTGTTGTATTACAGAGACAGCATTAGCATTGACAAGACTCCAGAACACGAGCAAATTTAAAGGACAGGACAAAAGTGTTCTCAACATTGCTACCATCAAACAAGTGCTGCTTCAGGGAGAGTGAAATGCTAAGACCTAGTACTTCATTTTAATTTGAACTCTATCTGCAGCATAGGCTCTCTATACACAATAATCTGAAGTCAAAGATTAACTCAAGTAGATAAACTGAACTCTCCAGACACTGCTCTGCGCCAGCTAGAAAAGTGCAGCTGAAATGCTGAGATCCTCTGATGTACACACAGTTTTGCACAGGTCTCCACACGTCTCCCAAAGCAACTCAATCTTCCTCTAATAACAACCCTTGATATTTCAGTTGTTGCAGGGAGATTTAAACTAAGATTCCTAAACCGAAACTTCAGCTGTGTCAGGAATCATTCATCCTTTTATATAGGAACCAGGAGCCAAATACATTCTGTGATGACAGATTGCAAATCCAAGGACGTGCGGGGCCATGGAGCGTGCCAGCGGCATCGCTGCAGAACGCAGGGTGGGTACAGCAGGTCAGAACCAGGGCACATTTCCATATTTCATAAAATTAGCCAGGTTTCAAATTAGAAGCAATCACACAATGAATTTCCAAACACAAACATAAGAAGATAAAAATTCCCCCTGGTTAACAAGCAAATCAAGGAAAGAATCTACAAGTCTTAGATACAGCACAAAGGAGAAGAGATAAAACCTATCTTAGAAAAACATTTTCAGAGAACAGTAATTACAGTTGAGTATTTTTGTCTTCACTACAGATACAGCTTTGACATTTCCACTCTCTCATGGAAACTATGTATTTAGTGACAATATGAAGCCAGTAAAAGGTAACTGTCAATTGCTGCATGTTCATTGAATCTATGTCAATAAAGGCCGGCATGTCTACTTTGCAATTATTTCTAGCCTATCTCTATACAGGGAAAAGATCCAGGAGAGAGTGTAATGAAAACAAAGTGGTTTAGTGATTGACTTGCAATGAATTTTAAAAAGTTACAGTAAAGTTGAATGTCAATAGGTACCAAAATTTACTTTTCTTCAACTTCACGCCAATGGACAAAGTGGAAGCATTAGCCCATTACACTCCGAAACAGCTGCCTTTGTTTTATGAACCAAAGCCACCAATGGTGAAAAAAGAATAAATATCTTTGCCTCACCCAAGAACACTTGGCTAATAAAGCAAATTAGGTAGTATGTGAACAGCTAACGGCAAAAAAAGCAACTACAAAAAAAAAAAGTCAGTGTTCATAAAATTACACCGACTACACCACCATTACAGTAATTAAAGCTGGTCTAAGCCCAAGTCAGAATTAAATGTCTACAGAAGCAAGAAAGAATGCAGCGTGGCTAGCAAACCTACATGGGATTTCACAGGACTAGTAAGTATAAAAAGCATCTAAATTAACTAGGGAAATTGAGAAAAACTAGAGTATACTTCAGGATTTCCACAGTGCTCTAGCAGCTAGAATAACAAAACCATATGTATTTTTACCAATATATCAACAATTGATTTAGATGCTTTATTATCATTCTGGGACCTAGGGCTTCTTTTTTTTTTCCCCACACAAACACCATGAGTACTCCTACAGGCTACAAAAGCTATATACAAGTTCATTTGCAGTTAAGATTATGGATTAAGAGTTTATGCAATTTTTTTATCATATTCTCTGCTGATTCCTTCTGTAGTCCAGCAGTTACAGAAAGAAATAAAAAACACCCTGAATTCTTTCTTTTTAAAAAAATCTTTGTGCTACCATCAAAATCCCAGGGATTTCCAGTTCTCCCAATATATTAAATCCATCACTGGTGCTTATAAAGTTTCTCTTTTTTCTTTCATATCTAGATGACTGTGTATATATATGCACATCATGAAGTCAAGAACTCAAGAGTAAATTCCTGCATTACATATACTATATGTGAATCTCAAATATAAGCTATAACACCCCAAGTCACTGTTCAGCCCCAGGTAGTGTCCTAGTTTTTCCAACTCATGCATATTTGAAGATAACAACAAAATGAAAAAAATACCCTGGCACCACAGAATCTGAAGCTATAAGGAGCAGATACCAACATAGGTTTAAAATTGGGAGCAGGGATGGACTAAGCCCTGTGAGTGGCATCCGGAGAGCTTTTGACAGCCCTTTCTTAGGATGTTGTCTTCTAGATGAAGACTGGCTGTTCAGTCAGATATCCTCCTGCAGAACTGAGCTTCTCTACACCTATCATCCCTGTTCATCCCTCAGACTTCTTCCTGTGTTTCATAGAGTGGTGAGCTAAATTAGGGGCTCATCACCTCAGCAGGGAGGAAGAGAAGCTGGGCTCCCTCCTGCCCTCCTCTGCCCACCCCTCCACCCCTAGCTCCTCACCTCACCAGCCAGCTGCTCCTTTTCCCCAGCACCCATCACTCTGTTGTGAGGTAGTTACTGATTCAACCTCCTGACCTGACACCACACCCCAAAACACTGATGGGGGGAAGAAAACAAGAGAGAAACTACTATTCTTTTTTCTACCCTTTTTTCTGCCATTTTAGTGAGTTGGATTGAGTCAGACTAAGTCACCAAGTGACAGTCAGACACACATGAGCTTCTTTCACAAGAGTGAGAGATGAGGGAAAACAGGACTAAGCAACATCTGTCGGTTTTGATAGGAACAAGCCATTAATGCTTTGTCTTTTCATAAAGCCACACCCTCCCTTTCTCTGCCATTCCCTTCAGCCAATGCCCATTCATCTAAACGTCAGTCACTTACAAAAGAAAATTATTGTAAAACTGAGATCTTTTCAGTTCCTCCAATTCTTTTTTTGACAATCCTTCAATTTGGGTTTCTTTATGTACGACATCCTGAGGACAGGAGCTGCCTGTTAATGTGTGCTCACCCTGTGCTGCTGCCTGGCAGGATTCTAGCAGACAGAACCACCTAACAGTTACAGCCACGTGGACTAAGTCAAATACTGCCTATAGAGAAGAGAAAGCTTGGAAAAGATGATCTTAAAAACTGGTTTGTGTATGCAGAAAGAGTAGAATTAAAATAATTTCCTGATATGAAGGAACCTGATTTTAAAAGTATGTGATAATGGACTCTGTATGTTAGAAGATAAGAACAACCTCCAGCAGCAAGACCTCGAAGAAATTCTTAGAGGAGAAGTACAATTAACTTCATTATAACCTGAGAATAAAGTGTACCTATCAGTGCATTATTTTACTCATACTTTTCCTACGCTACATAATGTTTGGTGAATAAAAAAGGTTACCTAGGAGCTTATTATTATTAAAATATGATGACAGTGCCTGTGCCTCCCCAAGCAGCACAAAACTCCAGACTCATATCCTCTGAAAAATCTTTTCATTTCTATAAGCCATCTGTCAACAGCCTATTTCTTCTCTGCCTTTCCTTTGATCATACAGCCCTAATTTTCTTGATGTGGCAATTAATCCCTTTTCCTCCTGACTTTTTAATAAAGATATTAGAAAGCCCTCTGAAGTCTCCACATTGTACACTCAACTAATGTATGCAGCCTTGTATTCCTATAATTATCCCTTTTTCCCCCTCCTTTCTCTCTTCTCCTTTTTATATATCAACCATCATATCCCGTTTCAATAGGGCCACATGATCTTTTTGTGCTTGCTGAGTACCTATCCAGTGTGCTACGAGCTGTCCTGTAGCAGATATAATCACTACCACTCACAGTTCTGTTTCCTCAAATTACCGATAGAAATCTCCAGGCTCTTTTTTCTTTGGCTAACTGCACGTTGGTATTATGTCTTCTGTTCAGTATGCTGCTAAAAAAAATGAATGGTGTAGGTATCAGGCAGAATAGTGTGTACTTAAAATTCTTAGCTATTTCAGCACATTGTCTTTTGCTTGCATTAGGTCTTATCCCCTTTTAATAAAAAAAAAAACCTCTTTCCTAGAATGAATCTTTTGACGAACGCATCGTGAGATAGTCTTTGGGAAAATAAAATCATTCACTTAAGGAGAAATAGAACACTTAATGTGATTGGATACATCCCCCTTCCCTGAGTATTCATTTCATGCACAAAATCCGTTTGATGCTTTTTACCTTTAGTGTCACAATAAAGAAATCTTCTTATTACTGAAGAAGGATGAGAGAGTAAACAGCAGCTGTGTGATAGCAGCGATGTAGCAGAACAGATCCCCACGAGGATTCTTGACCTTTCAGCCTCGGTTTTCAATGCTGCAGCTAAAAATATCTTTTCTCCACTGACAAACATTACAGCTCCATGCTGCAGAATAGCAATGAGGAGCTTTATGCTCTAATGGCTTTACTATAAATAGAATCTCTTCAATGCTAAAAGCTCTTCATTAAAAGGATTAGTGACTACAACAAGCAACAGGAACAACCGATACCAAACCTCAGGCTTTGTAGCAAAAGCCGATTTTAAATTTACTAGATTTAAGATTTACAAAGTAACTGTGTAATCTGGTGAGTAAAGCAGAATGAAAAAGAACTCCCTCCTCCCCATGCAACATTTTGGAGAGCTGTCTTTGATATAAAATTAATAGTTTGAGGAACCGGCTTCCTAGTAGTCTCATTTTCCCCAGTTCAATGCCAAATTGACTGTATAATGCAATGTCAAAATGAAGTACAAAGTCACAACAAAACTGATGTCAGTACTTGAGCATAATAAATGATTGGTTATCTGCTAGAGCAGAATAATTTTCTTTCCTGCCCGGTTTAAGACAGACACAAATCCTCCTAAGGCCAGGCTGTGGCTCAGCAGTGCTCAGCTGTACTGTGGTAAGTCACTCCTGGTGACTGAAGCAGGGGGGTGACAAAGGCAGTGACAATGAGGAGACAAGCAGAATGGGAACCCTACTTAATATTTAAGGATAAACACTAAATAAAGCCAGCATTAGGCAGTAACTTTGAGATACATTGCCAAATACACCATTAGACCGATGTCTCACAAATACCATGCCCTGGGAAAAAGACCAGAGATGAGATTTAAATTAAAGCACTTCTTATAAGAAGTAAGTAAAATGTGCTTTTAAAATAAGGCACATCTTTTAAGCAATGAATTATCCTAACATAGCAACCACAAAAAACTGAATAGGAAGTCAAGAAACTTTAAGGAGGAAGAAGATAAATACTACCTACCAAACATGAGATAAATTGACCAACTAGAAATATCAGAAATAACAAGCTTGTCAAGCACCCTGTTAACAAAACCATGTCTGAAGCATCCAAAGAGTTCTAAACTTTGCTGATAAAAACTGTGGTGTACGTGCAGTCAATCAATGAAACACAATCACCTCCGAGACTAATTGTATTTGAAGACACAGAGTAACTCTGCACGTCCACTGTGAAGTGAAATCATGAAAGAAAGGATCATCTGCCTTTGGATCCATTCTGTTCTTCACTGACAAAACAGTGCACCACCTTCTTGACCATCAGCAAATTCCACTCATGACCCTTTGACTTTCTTTTTCTGTGGTTCTGCAATTACATTTTTTTGCTTCAGCATCTTTCACTTGTTTCAATAAAGCAGATGTAGTAAGGTGGTTGGTTGTCTCTTTTTTTTATAAAAGGCATAGTTTTGATTAGTTGGAACAAATGGTATGTTTAACTGTATTATGGGTTTTCCCTTTCTATATTTGTTTATTGTGAGAGAACAGAAATGTTATCAAACACGAACCAAATTTGGATTACCAAAATAACTAAGGATATAGTTATAAAAATAACTTTTTCCCCTCTGACATTTAGACAAATTGTAAATTTTGATTCCCTGCAAAAATTGCTAATATGCAGAACTACATACTTTTTTTCATTTTAAATTAGAGGATTTGCTACTAACATGCCATATGCTGTGTGATATGTTTAACAGAATGTTACACTTCTAATTGCATACCAATCAAGGGCTCATATTTTCCAACAATTAGCAGGGTAAAGTATAAATTTCCTCGTGTCGTTGGTGCTTTCAGGCATCCAACAGAGCCTACAATATTTTAATCCACACATCTTCAAAATCACAAACATGATTTGGCTTCAGAAAGAGACCTACACACACAGGAGACTGAGAAGGAGAGGATGGGGAGACAGCAGAATGAAAGATGTGTTCTTACTGACAGCAGCCTCCTTTCTACTTCCCAGGATTTCCAATAGAAATTCTAAGGTTTTCAACCCCAGAAATGGTATAAAGATCTCAGGGTGGGGGTTTATGGGGTGGGCTGGGGTTTGGGTTATTTGGGAGTAGTGGTGTCAGTCTATGTATATCTATTCATACGTTATAATACCTTGATCTTCCACAATGAGGTTACTCTGCTAACAGGAGTTGAAAGGAAGAAATATGCAGCTATTCCTGACATCTTCAGGATCCTACAGAATGAGCTTATCTGAACATTTGAAAATCACCCAGTTTCACGGGTAAGCCCAAAAAACTAAATATTCTATATTATTGTCATTTAAAGCTAGTTTGAATAGGGTATGGGAATGTAAAAAAATCAAGAAGCAGCTCTACAGGCAGATGTCAGTACCTTCTGCTTTCTCAGGCAGATAACCCATCCCAATCTGCCCCATGCAGCTTTAGAAAGTTTCAAAGGCATTTTATGCTGACATTAGCTTGGTTTTCACTTGTATCTATTAACTTACTTGCTGATATTCAAATTTCACTCACAAGTGATGAGTCTTCCCATCGTATCATTTATTATGTATGATGGAGCAGGAGTGAGCTACTTAATGAACAGCAAGGTGACTCGGATTAATTTTAATCCCTGTTCCAAAATAGACAGAATCCCAAATGACTTTTCACAGAGCAAAATATTTACTTGTTTTTATTTCAGTGTTTGCAAACTTTAATAAATTCACTTTGCCATCAGAATACGAAGTAATGACAATTAAAGACTGTATAATCACTGCTTATAACGACAGTTTTAATTTGCTATTAATTGCCAGATACTACGTACTCAAATTTAATTTCTAGTGCAATGCTCAGGGCAATTCCACTTTAGCACTGAAAATATTTGAACTTGCACTTACACCTCCTGTTTTTTCAGGGTTATCCCAGAGCTTAGAAAAGCTCTTCATAAGGCCTCCTCTCTACGTTTGCACGTCAGGAAAAGCATAGGAGTCATCACTACAATATTTCAGTATTTACAGTATTTAAAGCTTCCTCCCAAAGGTAGTTCAAAGACTTTACTACTGCAAGTTTGTGTATAAACAGTACTACCCAACAGTAGTACCCAATGATATCCAAAAGACTGGCATACTGGGAATATGTATGTTGTTAGCATGAACTTCCATGAAAATTAAAATAACCCAACAATCAAGGGTCATATTTGCAATCTGTGCAAATGAGAAATGTTCACTGTCTCACACAGAGTAGTGAGCTCCTAATCAGAAGAGTGAACTATAATGTGAGGTAACTAAAGGCACAGACAACGTGCTTCAAAAATCCAATGGAGTCACACTTTAGTATAAAAAAGATCTGAAAATAAAATATAGTTCCTGGGCTAAACGAAGTCTCTGGTTTTCTGTAATACTTTGGTCCTTTCATCCTTAAATTTAGACATGTAACAATTTTCTGCTGAGTTTATACCATCAAACTATCCAACTTAATTTGAGTAAGGGTTTGCTGATTATTATGGCACACTGTATAGCAAATGAACAGCTCCACAGAGTGAAACTCCAAATGAAAGACAGAGGTAAATGCCATCTGTGGTATTTTACATAAATTAGGTAGCACTACTGGATTCTTACCAAGTTGCCAGTGTCAATGCAGTACAAATCCTTTAAAAGAGAATCAGAAGGATTACGATGATGCTATACAGTATGTCAGAGATGTTCTTAATTTCATACGATACAGTGCCTAAGAAACAATTCATTACAAGAACAGAAGGAAACCTGTGAAGGTTAGCTCTGCATGATCAGGTAGCTGGATTTTTTCACTCTCTCAAGGCAACAGATGAATTTCTTTGTCTGACACCATGCCTTTTGAAGAACAGCTTCCAGATTATCATCGACAACTTCTGTTACATGCTGCTTCCCTATCAGACATGTCACAGTCCCAGTTTGCCTCTGCTCATTTTTACTTGACTGAATTATGCACAGCTTTCTGAATGGACCTCCCGTACCAAAACTATGCACTGTGACAGCTAGAAAGCCAAAACAATTTCTTACAAGCAAACAATCCTTGTATCACCTCATTTTCATGCCTTGCCCTGTGTCACTCCAGCAGATTTTTTACCTTTGTGTAGTATCTATTGTTTTCGCAGAGATTTCCCAGTATTACTGGCTCCAAGGACCTGTGTGGACTGCATTAAAATTTCCCCAAAAGACAATAACTGAAAGGTAATATCCCAGTATTGAAGAAACAGTCTGTGGTGGGTCAAGCTTGGTCAGCTGCCAGATGCCCACCCAGCTGCTCTCTTACTCCCTCTCCTCAACAGGATGGGGGGAGAAAATAGTATGGAAAAGCTCACAGGTGAAGACCAGGACAAGGAGCTCACTTACCAGTTACCAGCATGGGAAATACAGACTTGACTTAGGGAACATTACCACACTATTGCCACTTAAAACAGATCCCAGTAGTGAGAAACAACCCATTCCCACGTGCACCCCTTTGCCCCCAACTCCTCTCCCCGGGTCCCAGAGGGTGGGTCTGGGGGTTCTGCTCAGCCCACCCCAGCCCCTCCGGCTGCTCCCCCTTCCTCCAACAAAAAAAAACCGTGCCCCTGCCCGGCCTCCCCCCAGCCACAGCTCCCCCAGAACCCTCCCCCTGCTGTGCCATGGGGCCCTGCCCGGGCTGCGGGCAGCTCTGGGGAGGGGGCACAGGCTGCCCAGGGAGCCCCTGCACTCGCCGTCCCTCCAGGGCTGCAGGACAGGTGGGCGTGCTACCTCAGGGCATGGTTTAGTGCTCATGGCAGCACTGGGTTGATGGTTGGGCTGATGGTTGGCCTCAATGATCTTCAAGGTTGTTTCCCACCTTAATGACCCTGATTCTCTGCTCCTCTGCTCCAGCGGGGTCTCTCCAGCCGTGCAGGGATCCCTGCCTGCAGCACCTCCTGCCCTCCTCCTCCAGCCCCAGGCTCCCTCTGCTCCCCACAGAGGCAACACCAGGGCATGGACACCACAGGCATTATGATTTCCAAGATTTTGCATGTGCATGTGGCAAAAATTGTCATTATTATGTAGGAAAAAACAACCTAAACTTGAAATTTTATATCTGAGTTTCTTTAAAAATGTTGAATTTGCAGCTAGCAAAACCAAAGGAAACTACAAGAAACAGGACTTTGAGTCTACATTTGTAAGGACAATAGAAGTCATCTAGACAGACAAATGTCACTGTCACTCAGAATACAAGCCCAGATAATAGGAAAAAAGCTGTTATATATCTGCCCATTTCGTGATTGAGCTGCAGGCATCAATCCCATTCTTACTAGACAGCTACCCAGGTGCACGGTTCACAGCCACAAATGGATAGTTTTCTCAACATCAGGCCAAAGTACAGCAGGAAGGGGTCTTCAGAAAATATCTTTTATAGCAACATCATCAGCACAGCGAGAGGAATGTCACAGACCTAGCAAATATGACACCATTCCAGCTGTTCAGAGAAATAGCTCCCAAACTCATGTGGAGCACCTCCTTCCTTACTATTTGCTAAGAAAGACTTTCAGTGATGAAAAAACCTAATAACACAGGAATTTCACATCAGCTGACAAACTGTACTCCCTTTGAAATACTGCAGACATTTCTTCACAATCTGACATTAATCTCTGACAGAAATTAGGCCTCATACAGCTTTACTACACTATTGGTCACGGTGTTGAGTACCTGAAGCTTGACATTTAATTAAAATTAACTTCCAAAAGTTTGGGTGATTTAATTATTTTGTACATACTCAGACTGATCACATTATTATCCACCTTAAACATCCAAGATCCTGCCATGCTAAAGGGACAGCAGCAACTCGCTAACCACTGCTGCAACCAGATACCAACAAACTTCACACGGGTCGTAACACATAAACTTTGAAATGAGCCAGAACATTTAGTAACCTGGATTTATTTCATCATTGCCAGCTTCAAATTAATGTTTGTGAGGGAGGCGATGTTGGTTTCAGTAGCCTGCATCAGGTTCTGTGAAATGCTAAATATTTACTATAATTTTGGTGCTTGACAAAGGACGACAGATAGTCTTGAAAATGAAAGCACAGATTTACTTTATTAAGGTAGAGATCATTAAAGATCCGTGTCAGGAACAAAGCTACTGAAGATCTAATCTTGTAATCCAGATCTAAGAAAACAAAAAACATACTTTACAAGAGAGGCTATCGAGATAACTGTGGGGTAGACAATAAAAAAAGCCCCATGTTATCAAGGAGACTAGGACAGGTATTCCTGACTGCTGTCTTGAAATGCACAAAAGAAAGGGCAAGAGTAAAAAAAGGCAAACATCAGAGACTGAGAAAAGCTATTTAAACTAAAGAACAATATTGACATGAGAACAAAAGGGCTGGAAATGAGTCACAAATAAATTTAATCTTGACATTCCTATTCACAGCCAGGTTCTCAGACGGAGCTCAATAGGTTTACAAAAGACTCTCCAAACAAAATTATATTGAGATGCCTTCTGCAATCTCCTTCTGATTTAAATCATGTAAAGATGTATATTTCATGTTATGAGAGTAATGTAAAAAAGTGGACAAAACAGATCATTATCTATTAAATACCAGTAAACAGAAATCATTTCCTTCAAATATAGCCCCTTTAACAAAACCAGTTCACAAGTAGTGAATAGTGAGCACACAGCCAATTAATATCTTCATCAGGAACAGATGTTCAGAAACTCACTCATTGCTCCAGCAAGTTACACAAAATTATAGTCGCTAGGAAACCAGAAGAGGTCATTTTGCCTCTTTACAGGCAAAGTTCAGGATGTTCACTCTAACTGACACCTGTTTACTGATCTTATTTTCATTCAAACCTCAGAACTTAGATTATGTTTCTCACTCATTTTTCATTTCCTTTGTTTCACTACCACTATCTGGCAATTTCATTAGTGAGAGAAACCTGCAGGTTTTCTTTCTGGAAGTGAAGCATCCATGGGAAAACTGTGATAGTAAAGTAAGCAGTGATACAGTTTATTGGGAGTTAAATGCCATGAAGAATCCCACTAGGCAGGACAGCGTGGACACCCACCCCCGTGGGGTCAGGCCCCATTGTGGGGGGTTTTATACATGGGCCTAAATTTCTGGGCAGAATGAAGGAGCTACAAATACATCTCATTTCAAACAAAGGCTCTGAATTCAGGTAGTCTAATGCATAGCTGTAAAGTCATGGCTTAGCCAGTCTACCAGTCTGAGCTAGAGTAAGGCAAAGCCCAAGCCAAGAAGCCCTGCCAGATCTGAGCTGCCGGTCCCCCCACTAAGTAGTGCTTAGCTGGAGTCTGGAGCTTGTGTGCAGCATAAAACCAACCCTGAGGCTTCATGCCCCACTAAAACAAATTACTAAATGCTCCCACAACTGGGAGCACTGTTGGAAAACCAGAACAATTTGGGGCTGTGGCACCCATTTCTGATTTATGGTCTCCAACGCTTGCAATACTTGGGTTTTTCCCTTAACTTGAACAACCCAACTGCATCCCTCACTCAGATAGCTGACAGTTGACTGTTTATCAAAGCACAGAAATGTAATTATCCCTTAACACTTCTTTTAATTATTGAGGACTGTTGCTGCAGCCTTTTTTCTTTCCTGAAGTTTCCACATGCGGCAACCAATTATTTCTCTCTGTGTAATTCCAGACACTGCTGAGACATTTTACCCTTTCTATATACTGCTAACATTTTTAATTAAGATTCTTCCTTATTTCATCTCTTGTGTCTGGCCTTGATATAAAAGTTCTGTAACAGTTCTGTACACGTGTGATATTACTGAGACACAACTTTATATGATGCTATACAAAATGGAATAAGTGACAGAAAGCAACCTGAGTATATTTTGATGAAAGCCCTTTTCTGCAAAGCCATCCTACAGAACACATTTGCTCTGCTTCTCTCTTACACCCTAAAATGCAAAAAAAATACACCCATCCCTTCTCCATCTATAACTTTTTCTACTGTATCCATAGGTAATCAGAAATGCTATTAAAGTGTGCCTGAATTTCTGCTCAATAAGGAAGTAGATACTAAAATAAAAAGTCAAGTTCACTACTGAGTATACAGACACAGAATCACAGCTCAGGAAAGATTTTCTGTTTGACTGGCTTCCTTTGTAAAATCAAATAAATTAATGATTCAGCTCAATCAAATAAAATTAACTGCTCTCTGGCCTGAAACTGTACAACCTTTGTTCTAAAAAAATATTTTACAATTGCTTAATACAAAGGTCTGGGATAGAAAATAAAAACAAAAGTAAGACAAGTTCTGACATTGTTTTACCCAAGAGACAACGGGGAGAAGGAATAGGCTAAAAAAAAATCAAAAAATGGAGAAAAGAAAAATCTCTTATGCTAAAAACCAGACAATTAATTGCCAGTTTTGAGTATGGGACTAAAAGGGAGGAAAGGAGAGAACATGAAAGAGAGAGAACTTCAGTAAAAGCTTATGTTTCCTCATACAAATCTGTCTGTACTGGTCTGTGCTTGTACTGTTGAGGTTTTGACAGTTGTAAGCTATTAATTTCAGTATTACAAGGCTTATTGAAGTGGATTTATGTTCTTTAGAGTCGTTAATTCACTTCTGCTTCCTTGATGAAATAAAGGATTACTTCAGAATGAACACTGAAAATTAAAACAACTTTTCTCCCCTCAAAGCTCCTGTTTGCAGAACTTCTACTGATGACAGGTCACACCAGCCATAAGGTCAGTCAAAACTCACGAGTCAAAACACAAGGAGGGGAGGGAGAGTATGTGCAAATACTTGGAAAATTTTCCTTATAGTAAAATACAAATATAAAAGGAAAATTTCCATTTAACTCAATGAAGTACAAACTTAAACTACACCAGAGTATATTTGCACTTGTACCAGGAAGACCTAACAGTCCAGTACAAGGACACACTCTATTATTAAAAAAGAGTCTGACCCAAAGTACAGTGCAGTGGTGAAAAGCCTGCTCTCATTTACAACCCTCATGGCATTCAGTTCCAGGCATATGCACTATTTTCTCAAGTGAAATAAAACAAAACCTGAAAAATGTCAGAAGCCAGACAAGGAAAGCTCAGCGTATGCATTCTGCAGTAACTCCTCCCTTCTTGCTTACTGCCCAATACCAATTAAATGTTGAACCTGTCCTGCACAGGCTATTCAGAATATTCCTCCACTACAATTAGCGTATTTTCCATTTCTCGTTCTCTGTACACTTAACTGTACAATTTGTTTAATTGCTGGGCAATTAAAAGCCTGCCTGATCAAAGTATCTTTCTTGTCTCTCTTGTTAATACAGACATCTTCTGATCTTTCTTCCTTTTTTCTTTTTTTAATTGTCCACAAGCTGAATCATATTTTTCTAAATTTTTATTCAACAGTTATCATCTGTGTCCTTCAAAGTAACAGAAATCTATTTCTCTGCAGAGTCAGTGATACTTTCCAGTGACTGCATTACAAGACAGCGTTTTTGCCTTATCAGTCTTCTTCCTTACAATTATCTTCACAGCTCTTTTTGAAAGTGTAACCCATTTTCATAATTATTTCCATAGATTTTTCGTTTTTTAATTTGGATGTTAAATTAATCTACTATCCAATTTACATTTAAGGATACCTAGAAAATGTAGTACCTTGTGTAACTGTAACAATTTACCATTACAGTGTTCCTCAATCACCTGTTATGGCTTAACTGAAACGTTGTAAAAAATATTACCATAAACTATGCATAGCTTTGTTTGGATTTTTATATTTAAAGACAGAATGGATTTGTAAATAAAATATTGAAAACAAAGTCACTCACTCAACATAACAAAATATAACAGGTGCATGTGCTTGAATTAGTGAATTTTCCTTCTAACATAATGCCCCCTTTCTTTTTCTCCTTTTCATATCTAATTAAATGCCATTATTTGGTACTTTCCTTTCTGCCAGTATTTATCCTGTAATATTGTGTTGCAAACCTTAATGATCTTCAAAAAAATCTAGACTGCATATATTTACAGGCAGTTTCTATTCAATATGCTCTTCTGCCAAAAGTTGCCCTACTTCAGCAAATTTTTTCCCCTCCTTGAGACAGAGTCTTCTGATGGACTCCTGGAAATCAGTCAACTCTTGATTTTGTTAAATTAAAGAAATGTGTCTCTGAGATACTGCAACTCAAAGCAAACAAGACTGTATTAAATGTCTAAGTAGTGAATAGAGAACTCGCCTGCCAGATTTACTCAGCTTTTGAGAACTGACCTAATTTCATTCACTGTGATATCTCCACAGCATAAACCCCAACAACAAGTCCTCATTCTTTGATCACCTCCAAAACTTTACTTTTTCCTATTCTGGTTTGATTTGAGCTTTTCTATAAGAAGTTTCTCATGGAAGGTTTCATTAGAGACTTTGACAAGCATGACACAGAGCTTTCTTCATAGCTGAATGACACTGCTAGCTCAGAGTAACACTTAATCAAATCCTTTCCAATCACTTCAGACAGCTGAACTTCTAGCAAATTTCTGTGTTGCTAGCTCCAGCTACCAGTTCTTTCAGAAAGCCAGTATCAAGTAACCAGTGGCACTCTGTTCAACCAGTCTCGAGGTATCTTGTCTTCACATAAGAGGCTTTATTAATTTATTTTCACTTTAGTGTGCTCTCTTTACCCTTAGCATCTTTTCTTTAAAATCACTACAGGTCCTGTTACGTCTGAAATCCTTTC
>NW_008599407.1:285234-304164 GCF_000691845.1 Merops nubicus
AGTTTTTTGGTTTTGGTTTAGAATAACCAAGGCTTCGGTAGGAATTAGAAACAACAACTGATTCAAAATATATCCCACAAGAACATGTTTTGACATGCAAGAAGATTATTCATGTGCCAGATGCCCTAGATTTATCAAGTTAGCCCATTTTTTCAATGTACTACCCCAGTCCCTTAGCACTTCCCAGTAACTGAAGCATGTTGCTTGTTTGACATTGCCAAAATATCCTCCAAAACAGCCCGCACACAAGCTGTTAAGATATGAAAGTGCTCCCACCTCTCTTGCATTTTTAAAAATAAAAAAACCTGGAGATTTTTCTAAATGGATGAGACAGGTTGGTTGCCTCATAAAGCCCATTTACCACCAGATTGTTTCTCGATTTCAGTTTTCCTGTGAATCAGAGTGATTCTCTACCTCACAGACAGCTTACTTTTGAGGTTTTCTGTCTAATGCTTTGGGTTTCATTTTTCTAATGGTGATAATGGCCAGACTACTGTGATTCTAAAATATAATTAATTAAAGAATATTTTAGTTTGATGAATGACAAGAGTAGCATTCAGAATTTTTTGGAAGAACAAAAACCTTCACATACCCTGCTGATCTCGCCGTATTTCCAAGAATTGATCTGTACAATCTGCTTGCTCCTGTGCAAGGCCTCTGAGGGGTTTGTTTATTAAAAGAGAAAGAAAAACTACTTCCTGACAGCTCCCCATTAAAACAAGCCTTTCAACAAACACCCGAGACAGTCTTGGAATTTCAAATATGGGGGAAAAGCAATATTGTGAGATGGCCCCAGCTAAAGTAAAAGTGTTAACAATGACCATATCTGCAGAGCTCGTGCTCTTTTTAATCAGGTCCTTTGCTACAGCAAGCTGCAAAGGCATCAAGATGGCACCCAAAACACAGGCTTAGAGATACATGATTTCCTCATTTAGTCAGATACTTTGAAATATTTCCCTCTGTATTCAGCATGTGGTGAGTTGACACTACAGCAATCCCCAAGAGTTAATCACGTAAATTGTGGAAAGAAAGATTTAATTATGGTCTAAGGTCAGACTGGAAGATGCAAAGTAAAATGGGTGAGTAGTTTCAGTAATTAGTTTTAAGATCTGTGATATATTTGAACTGTGAAAACTGATTCTGACTTTGTGCTTTCTAAAACACACAATGAATTATTAAAAAAAAAAATGTATTTTAAAAGTAATGCTTCCATAAGATGTTTTGTGAAACTTAACCAGACAGAACTTCCAAACAAGCTGTCATGAACCACATGCTCATAAAACACTTTAAAATACTTCTAACTCTGTGCCTCCTACTGATTCCAACTACCTAGGAGGGACAGTTTAAAACCATCCTTTAACTTGAGTTTTTGAGTTTTTACTAAGTACAACATGCCTAAATGACACAGGTAGACACAGAATTTATTGCCAATGCACAACAAAATGTGTGGCATTCTTTACCTATAAGTAAATAATTAAGACTCTGGTTACTAACTATTACTCTTCTTAATTATGATCTGGACGGCATTCAGCAGCAAAGTTTCCCTTTTAATCACACAATGGAAAACTAAATGCACTGCATTGGGGAAAAGGTATCAGTGATATTTAAACATAAACTGTCACATTTATTGTGAAGGATTAAGTAAGAATGAATGAAATTAATGAATGAAATAAAAGAATGAATGAAAGGAATGAATGAAAGCAAAAAAAGCTATTTCTGGATTTTTCCCACAGCAAAGTTTAACAAATGTATGTTTCTTAGAATATTACTGCAAATACCATCTTTAGAGTTTGTGTATGATCATTGATTTTCAGTTATTCACTTATTTTCTATAGAGAAAGAAAACTATTTGCCCAATATATTAAAACATTTAGCACTTTAAGGTGTCTACATTCTAAATTCCCAAATCAAATTTCTCTGATATATCTTCACTCTTGCACATACAAGGATCACCAGGAAAAGATGTCTTTACCTTGTGGTTGCAGGCAGTGAAGGAAATTAAATTTTGCTCTCCATTAGAGAATTTAAAATAAGTTGCTGTTGAGAAATTTGTGTACAGCATGCAAAGTGCTGGGAACCTCTTGCTTAAGAGGCAATTCTCATTTGAATGTAGGAATACCCTGAGTCCAGCCTATTCCAGTTCAATCACCAGTCCATTTCAAACTCAGTCTATTTCAAGTTCAATAACAACATCTTGTGCATAGCATTTGTACCTATGATAATTTTGCTATGAAATGCAGAGAGTACCATCAAACTGATAGGTGTTCAGCCTCAGAATTTTGCTTGCTTGCAAAACTTAGCAATATAAATCAAATAAAGATTGAAAAAATATTGCACAGCCAGCACCTACAAATGCCTCCACCTGATCATCTTCAAATCTAACCACAGGACTTACATGACATATGACTCTGAAGAGCCTTGGTTCTCCTCATTAAACTTTGCAGGCTGCGTTTCCTTGATTGGATGATATTAATATATTCACCTTAAAACCACATCTATTCCTCCATTTGGTTTGTTGCCCAGCAGTAAAAAGAAAATATGTCATAAATTTTAGGGAACGTCGAACTCGGTGGTGTTGAGCAAGATGATGTTTTTCAATTACATGTGATTTACTAACCTGCCTAACAGACAACTTCATTTTACAGAGATGTCCTAAATCTTAAAATCAATTTAAAAAACATATTAAGAACTCTCACTCTAGCCTTTGACGTATTTTCTTTTTTATTATTCCACATGTTTTAAATACTTATCCCTTCCCCAGTAATTTAATGACATGAAATCACAACCAAGAGTGATCACTAAGAGCCATTTTTTTCCCTCTGACAACCTTCAGAGCTGACTTCTTACCCTCAGACCAAAACTTTAATGCCACTAACTTTTAATTCTCCTCTTTGCCTTGTATTTAATGAAAAAAAGACAAGATTGTCAAATGTGTCTGAAAAATTATTTCAATATGCTTTTATAATTTTAGAAATGTAATATTAACTCTAATATGAATTAAACATGCCAAATTTAAAAGGAATTTTGAAGTCCAGCTTTTATAAATTTGAACAAGAGCCAGTCTTTTTTTTAATCAAAACCATGTTAAATATTCATTCATGTTTCACTGTGAGTACTTATAATGAAGTAAACCCTTCAATGTAACCATCAATATAGCAAAAGCCTTTAATAATCACAGAATCAATTCTAACACTAAGGAAGAATTTTCAGCCAATATATGCAAAGATTTTACTACTAGTCATCACTGTAATATAGGGTTTACATTAAACCACAAGTTATTCTTACCAGACAGAAAAAGAAAACTCAAAGTAAAGCAAACTGTGTCTACAAAGACTGATGATTAAGAGAAAATAAATATATGGCTGACAAGTATTAAGTACCTTCTTATCAATGACATCAAAATATAGAATGAGGCACAACAAGAAAATCTGTAGATTATAAATTGGTTATATATATTAAGACCATAATTCTCTTTTAGTAGAAATGTTAACAGTCAAAAAACTTTTAAGAAAGCTTGCATACACTTCTCTCATTATTGGTACTCAGGACAGATCACTACCACTGAAAGAGCTTCCCTGCTTTCTTTAATATAGAAAATTAACATATAGGCCAAGACATTGTGCTTCAAGAGATTCTGCAGTTATGAAGCAGAGAATATGACAGAGTTTCAGTTGGTATTCATGCATCCTGAAAACTAAAGTAACTGGAAGCCTATAACTGAAATAAGCCTGAAGAATTACCAACTCCACAGGCAATCAGACTGTTCTGTAAATCAGTGCTACGTTCATGTTTTTCATCTCCTGCATCCAAGTAGCTATGAATATCACCAGTCAGGATGGAATATCAGCTACAATCCTATGACTCTAAGAGCCTCTTTTACTAAGAAAACATTGGGATTTTGTATAAAAATAAAATTAAATTAGAAAACCAAAGAAACAGGAAAAGGAAAAAAAAACAGCTTTTACCCTTAAGGTGATCTCCCATGGAAAATCATGGAGGGAAAATGTTCAGACAGGTTCCAAACCTGCCAAAGGTCAATCCACTGTGCAGAACTAGGGTGACTCTCAAGTGACCTGTCTGAGGTCACAACACACATCTGACAAAAGCCACTTGTTTTACTGACGAGGACCAGGGCAGTCATAGCCAAAGGCAGTCGTACAAGCATGAGCTACCAAACCTTTGAATCCTCTGAAAACAGAGGCTAGATAAGCACGATTTTAGAGACAGATGATTAGGATTAAAGTTCAACATGTTTACAACAAACAACTTCAAACCATTACCAGATTTAATCTTCTCATCCGTAAGTAAAGCACTTGTAAGTTTTAATACAGGTGTTAAGGACAGCCCACATGCTTGAAAAAAACCCAAACATGTAAAACAGTGCACAAGTACTAGAGTTTGAAGTCATTTTAGTTTTAGTAGTTAACACAGATAACAGTGATGAATCATTGTTCCTTAAAATTGGTTGTCTCCAGGCCATTAATTAAAATAAGGTGTATATGTTAAATTTGCTTTAAAAGCAAAAGCTTTGAAAATCATTTTCTGATGAACTGGGGACTTTTTCTGCAATTGTAATTAACATGTAAATGTTGAAGATAAAACATCCCAAGTTTCAAAGCCCCTGCACAAGCCTTGTTAAGAACTTTGGACAGAAGGTTCACATTATTTCAACTTTTAAAAATTAAATTAATTCAATATTTCATTACTGGAATACCATTCTAAATGCAAAATTAAGATAAATTGTTCTTCCCTACTACACTGAGTAACAACTTTTTCTGTACCTAAAAAGTTAGTAATGCCAATGTCTAGATCATGGTAAGAAATATGCTACAAAGTGTACTACAATTCCATAGGAAAATATTTTAGAAAAATTACTTTAAAAACACACACTGTCAGGCAAAGGGAAAATTTAAGTAGCAGCCACCTCTCATACAACACTACTAGGGCTGCAAATCACAGGAAAAAGTGTGTAATCAGATTTCATATTTACTACCACTGAACAGAGATACTCAAAATAAAATAGATAGCAAATTTACATTTATCTTCAGCTAAGTAAAATATCTAAAGGAAAGTACAATTCTTAGCAAATTGTCCTGTATCATAGATGGTAAGTAAACAAAAACATTATCATTCCCATGCTGCTAAAAATTACAAGCCAGTATATCCTCCTAAAAGATCTTAATAGATTTTGATACTACTCACCCCACTGGAGAGGAGCCAACTGTAGATGCTCCAGGACCAGTTGATTAAGAACGCCTTCCACACTTGCTTCCCCTTCACGCTTCAAGGAAGGGTAAATTTGAATCAAGGAAAATTTTGTTTCAGGGAGAAAAAGAGCATGTAATACACACAACTTTTATTATTGCAAATCAAACCTGCAAGCTAGAGATTCGTTAAAGGTTAATGCTACCTATTTGGTTTATTAACCCATGAATTGGCTAATAATAATAACTAGAGCAGTTGATATCTTCAGAATATAAAAATTTAATTCCACTGAGGAGTGTTAAATATGAAGAAGTGAAGGTAAATGTACCTGAAGCATAGTAAAACATAAGGGGAAAAAGTCAGGAAGCTGTAAAAATGCAGAACGTGTAACGATGTGGTGCCGGATCAGACTTCAAAATGACAAAGTGAAAGCTATCTGAAAACAAAAAAGGATAAAATTTACTAGTGTAACAGAAATCAGAACAAGTGTGGGCTAGGATAGCTTTGAATAGTGGCTCGGTGCCAGCTCTGTGGAGGCACAGGGATGTTAGACAATGCAGTGACAGTGGCGTCACCCAGGACACACGTCATACCAGGATGACACAGGGACATAACCTGCAAGCCTCCTTTCTGCTCCCTCCTCTATGAGCTCAGGAACAAGCTCAGACTGAAACAAGAAACAATTAGGAAATTGTTCTTACTCTAAGGACAGTGAAGCACCGAAATAAAGTGTTGGGAAAAGCAGAATCTCCATTTTTGAAGGGCTCCAAAACAGGTTACACAAGTGCTAAAATAAAAGCCTGGGCAGTAGCCAATGTAGCACAAAGCCAGTATTGCCCACTGAGACAAATTACTAATAATTCCATGTGATGCCTCAATCCAGATGTATTTGTAATGGGAAGAGCACTGGATTTCTTTTTTTCTAATTCCCCCATTTCAGAATTCAGTGGCTTGGTCCTTGATTCAGATTTCAGTGGCTTGATCCTAGGCTGAGAAGTGGAGGTGGAGCCAGCACGGCTTCTTCACGGATGCACGTACAGCCTATGAGCTTCTGTGCACTCACCCTGGAACTCCTCTGGCAAAACCCCTATCATCTTCACAGCTCAGCTCATGCTTTCCCAGAACGGAAGCATCCCACAGAAACAACATTCAAGAGAGATCAGGATCCTCTCTGAGACTTGAAAACTTTCCTTTTCCAACTTTGTGCTCTTCAGATGAAATAACCATACATGGTGTCCTACCATAATTAGGGGCTAAGCTCCTAGCAAGATGCATCAAGGTTTCCATCAACTCCAAAAGTACGAGAGACATGTTCCTTGAAAGGAGATGTTAAAAAGAATGGAACATCTGAGGTTTTATAAACAGCTCCTAAATGTGATCAATTCTTTTTCTGCAAAACTCTGAAAAGAGAGGCACATCTTCTGACTGACAAAGTATGCTCTCATCTGTGTAATTTAAAAGTAAATTAACAATTACTGCAGATAAATAATTTCTACCAAAGGATATAATTTTACAGGCTCTCCAGGAGATTTAAAAGAAAAGTCTTGAAACCTCAGATCAAAATAAGATCTAACAATTAGTGATTGAAACTTGAGAGTTCAAGGAGGCCATAGAAGAGGAAAATCAATACCTTGTATAGCATTCTGACTATTTTTTTTCCTAATAGTCTCATTACACGCTGAAAAATGTCTTAAATAGCTTTTTTTTTTCTTTTCTAAAAAGACTCCAATGAAGAATTCACAAACCCCAAAGAATCTGAAAGCTGTAAACACCATTAAAGAAAAGCACCTATTTGGAAAATGGAAGGCAGCAGAATATCACCTCAGCAAAACAGTGCTGCTGAGAAGTAAGACCCAGCACACCAGAATAGTTTCTGTAAACCAAACTATAGGATAGAGAATACCTAATTTGGATTACTTCATAGAAACAGCAGATAAATAATTCTGTTATCACATCTTTAATGTAAGGAATATAAGCAAGAGAAAACAGTAATAAAAAGGCAGCATATAAAAGAAGTTTTAAAATAGAGTGGCTGTCATTAAATGTAACATTAAACTAACTTAACTGTAATTTACTTACAACTGGCTCACGGTGGTGCCTGGAATATTACAAATTTTTACTGCTTAAAGCTCCACAGAAAGCCTAGTATCTCAGATACCATTATAAAATGACTATAAAATAGGCAATTCTCCATACTTAATCATTGGCAAATGCTATCAAATCAGCCCCATGTATTCACATGGCTCTACAGAGGGATCTGGACAGGCTGGATCCATGGACTGAGGCCAGCTGCATGAGGTTCAACAAGGCCAGATGCTGGGTCCTGCACTTGGGTCACAACCACCCCAAGTAACACAGCAGGTTTGGGTAGCAGTGGCTGGAAAGCTGCCTGCACAAACTGAACACTGCTGGAAACTCATCACTGTGGAGATGAAAGGCTACTAAAATACAAAGTAATAAAGTGTCAGAGGAGGAAAAAGAGAGAAATGCTTAAGTCAATGAGTTTGCCTATTTGCTAAGACAAGCCTTTAGATGTCAATGAAAGCAAAGCAGCTGGAAAAGGGGTTGCAAATATACCCTTTCATTCTTGGCTCAAAGCCTAACCTGATGAAAGACAAGAGTGGAAGATGCAGAATTTTAAAATCCATTGAAAAAAAAAACTGCACAGATAAACAGAAGTACAGACTGCCAAAGGTAAGTTTGACTTTGTAGCATCTAGCTACTTAAACAAACTTCCAAACATTTTGCTGAAACCTCACTGTGACTGTAAACTTGTTCTTCTGTAGGAGTCAGATCGTGCAAATTAAAATGTCTTTAACTGCCAAATGTGAACAGTTGCACTAGAAACTGGAAGTCAGCTGCTTTGGTCCTGGCTGCTGCACGTGTTGTTAATAACAAAGATTTGACTGTTAGAAATGAGGCCAGGGTCAACAAAGGCATTCAACAGTCAAATGAGTTTCAACAGAGGCCTCAGAGCCAGTGAACACAAAACCACCAGGTGCTGTTTAAAAAAAAAAAACAAACTAATTTTTCACAGTAGACACCTTTATTTCATGTTTCTTTAGCAACAGATTGTATATGATAAAAGCTTTCATCCTGAAAACCTGAATGACAGTCAAATGAATGGATTATTTCCCCAAGGAAAACTTCGTTCTTTTATATTATCTTGATTGTCTAACATGTAGCTGGGTACCAGAATTATATATTATTACCCAGCACATTATCTAAAACCTACAGCTTAAAAAGCCTAGATTTTTTTACATGGTTTCTATCTTACAGTTACTCATGGTTTTTTCTCTCTACTATGCATCATTCTGTATCTTCCATCCTTCTAAAGAGATTTGTTCTCAAGTAACATATTTCTGAGTACCTTTGGAAATAAATACAGGTGGAAGGATGCACACAATCATAAACAAATTAGCAAATGTTCATAAATAAAAAAGACACTAATAAAAATCAAATTTAAATGATTAACGATCACAGTTTACTTATAGCAGCAGTCTTAGTCATTTTCAGCTTTCTGCTTGATTATTCTTCCGGTACTTTATTTTTAAAACTAATTACATACAGTTACTGATGTTCTTAAATAATAGTTACTTTTGCAAGCGACTGTTGATGCTAAGCTGCATGGAAATGTGAAGCTCCATCCAACTAAAGAATTTCTAGGGAAACCTGTAGCAATGTACAAAAGTTCCACAACATAAGTATTCTGATTACTGAAGTTTCATAATCATGATCAAGATGAAGTCATCAAAAGCTGAACAGACAAACTGAAAAGTACATTTCAGTTACAGTTATCAGTGGTTTGCTGTCAAACCCAGGCAGCACATCAGATGAGATGACTCAAGGCTCTGTCCAATGCATCATAATTTCACAATCCTGATTGGCTGCTTAGATGATCAAATACAAAAACATTCATGGAATTTATGTATTTGGAAAAGATGTCAGTGCTCACAAATATAATAAATGAGTGACACTTAATAAAGATCATTTCAGATGAAATTTAATGAAGAAAGGCTCCAAATATCACCCTGGAAGGAATCAACAAATCTATAAATGGAAAGTGGAAATAATTATTGAGTCAGTTAAGCTGGAACACATGCAAAAAAGACACTCAGGCTTGGGACCCCTGCAAAAGAAGTCAAGAATAGTTCTCAGAGCAAGCATTGTATCTGAAGAATGGAAGGCAAAGCTTTTATCCCATAAGAAACCTCAGCTGAAGAACTGCTGCTAGCTTTGATCTCACACACCAAGAACAATATCACTATACTGCAGAACAACATCAGCAACATGACTGGCAGAAAATGTGCTTTGAAAAAAGGTTGGCAATTAGGTATAAATATAGAAAAGAAAAGGGGAAGGGGTGCACAGAATCTTATTTCAAAAATGTAAGGAAACGTTGTAAACAGGACAGGCTTCATAGAAATCACAGAAATTAATGCTGAAGTAATAAAAAATGTCTAACTATTAGAAAAGTTAAAAGTGGAACACGATATTTAAAGTGGCACTGGAAGTCTCATTTTTTTCAATGCTGCTATGGCCAGGGTTAGAATATTTTCAAGAAAATTACTCCAAAATGTTACAGTCTCATTTCACTGAAATTGCAATTCTTTCACAGTACATTAGAAAATTTCTCTGCCTGCAATCAAACCCAGGGAGAGATGGAAAAAATGCTTAGTTTTCAGTAGTCATTCTCTGACCCAGCCCACTGTGTGGCTGCTCAAATCACAGAATAATTCACACTGAAAGGCAATTCCAGAGTCACTGTCTAACCCTGTGCCCAAAGAACAGAAAATATTGAAATTGCATCATGTTGTTCAAGGCCTTGTCCAGAATTCTTCAGTATCTTTAAAGACAATTTTACAGCACTTTTGGACAACCTGTTCCAATACTTGAGCACCCTCATTGTGAAAAGGATTTTTCCTAGTACCTGATCAGAATTTACCTGGTTGAAACTTGCTACAGTCACCTTGTGATGTGCCTTTCTTGAAGAATCAGATGTATGTTGTTGACTGCTGCAACTCCTGGGCTTTAAGAAGTTTGTCCCTAGAGGTCCACGGGCTCTCCCAGACCCCTCTGCTCTTGAAAGCAGCCTCCTGTTCAATCCTGCCTAACAGTTCCTCAGAGTTTCTTCTCCCAATGCCCAAAGTCATTATCCTGCTGCTTGCCTTGGAGTATTAAACTCCATCATCTCAGAGCAACTGCAGCCAAGGTTGGCACCAAACCTCAATCTTGCAACTGGACCTACATTACTTTCAAGAAGCAGATCTCACACAGCACATGCTAAATCAAGGTATCCAGCACCTGTACACAGGAGGTGTCCTTAAAGTACTCCAGAAATCTCCTAATCTGCATTTGGAAGAATTCTTTCATTGCTAGAGCCCATTCAGGTTCATTCCTGGTTGAGTGGCCTGTAACAAACACACACTGCATCACCCTGTTGGACAAATCTGTTCTTGATCCAGAAGAATTCAATTGGCCCATCACTCTCCCTGTGCACTTGATCATCTCTGCCCAACCTTCTCAAAAATCATACCAAATCAAAACCCATCCAGCTGCCAGTGCTCCCTGTTCATGCAAACTGCCCACTGTGTCTCTGAAATCCCAGTGACACCAGAGCTCTGCAACTGCACACTGACTGACTTGTCCTCCACATGCTTTTGCAAGCGCAGGTCTAAGCATGTCTCATGGGCTTTTGATCACACCTCAGGTTAGATTTGGTGATCCTAACCCATCATTTTCTCCTGCTCATGTTTCCCCACTCTTGCACTGCTCTACAAGCTTTGGGGACCGTCCTGCAAGGCACTGAGTTTAAAGTCAGGCTCACTACACCAGCAGGTCTACTGGCAAAGATGTTCTTACCAAACATCATCAGGAGGGTGACAAGGAGCACCCAGAGCTAGAGGAGAGGGAAAGAAAGCAGCATCAAGCAGCAGCAAGAGTTATGACAAACTAAAATAGATATAAAATTGAATCATAAATCATTTCTTGATGCTACGCCCAGCCAAGCCTTTCAGCGTTTCCTATGAAAAATCACTTCTGTCATCTGAACATAGATAAATCTTTATTCTTCTAAAAATGAGGATCACATGCATGTGTCCAAATGCTCTGAAATGATTCTCAACATACCTGAAATTCTCAAATCAAAACGTAGGTAGCACAAATCAGTGGAACACTCTGAAGAGTAATAACCTATGTTGGGTCTACCAAACAGAGTGGTAAAGATCCCAAACAGAAGTTTAACTTGCCTTTCATCTTCCATATGGGGAACATGATGGTTCTTAACTCAAGATTTTGAAGAAATCAGATACAAAATATCAGTAAAAAGATAAAAACCTTAAAGCACTCAGCAACAGAAAACACCACTCTAGACACTTTAAAGGACACTTGGTACAGATCTTGAACCACAAGTCAGAATGCACAGTTTCCTGAAGTAAATGTAAATTTTGTTTAAAAATATTTGGAAAATATGAAGAGAAGCATAATTTGAAAATATTACCCTCCTTAATACTCCATGTGCTCTGTCTGTTCAACTCCTGTGTTAAAACAAGCCCCAGTTGTTAAGCTGATACCAGATGCCATCTAACAGATGCTAAAAAAGAAGACAGCATGTTCTTAACTGAAATTATCTCAATACACTTATTATCTCAAAGATACACTAAATTACATTATTTCAGAGTTTTTCTTCACAGAAACTGCATGGCAGTAAGCTTTCTCATAACATCTATTCCTCTAATAATTTTCATTTTGTCAAAAATGTACAAAGGTTGAATTGGATGATATGCTGTGTTGACTTTACCTCCTGCCTTCAGCCCTCCAAAAGTATTTGAATATCCAACTAGTTTTGCAACACTTTCACAAATGAAGCATTGAAAAAAATCTCATCACTTGAAAAGCTGAATACTTCAATGGATAAAGTCATGGAAAATGGATCTTCCATACTGGAAAATATTTCTGGTGTTCCATACAGCCTGAAATCCTCATCCTCTGTGAACTATTTTTGGCCCTCACAGGAGTTCCGTGTAACTAACTTTCACTGCAGTCAATGTAATCCACAGACTGAAAATGTGGAGCCTGTGTTTATGTGATGTTTCGTATGGTATCAACTAATACAGTAAGAATTTAAGGAACTGCAAGCTAAATAATATAGCCCTTCCCTTGTAAACAACATGAGATCATTTGTAACAAAATTGTCTGAACTGTGTTTTCCAAAATACACATTTCTCTTCTCACATACATACTTAGATAAAGGTTAGTTCAACACAGTTGAAAGATGGTAGGCACCAGAGAGATCACTAGGACTTACCATTCAAAACACTTTTGCAAAAATGCCTTCTCTAGTAAGAAATATAAGCAACTATATCCCTTTGTATCTTTTCAAATCCTTTTTTTCTCTTGGCTGCACTCAGGCTGGCTTCTGAAGGAAAACAAGGCTTATGGCATTAAGCTATCCATCCTTTACTCCGTGCCTGTCCATCAGTGTGCCTGAAATAAACTCTGCTGGCCACTGTCAGATTACTCTGGTGAGAGGCTAGAAGTCTCTGAAATGAAGTTTCTCAAACTCAGCAGACACGAGGGAAGTTGGGTTTTTTTACTGATTCACATCTAAATGTTGCTGTAGAAAATGAAAGGCTGAGAATGACTAGTTGGGACATGTAATCTGAGAAACAATGCTCACGTTTCTTCAAGGATTTTCAAGCACATGTGCAATTTGTTGCCTTCAGTAGAATAGATTTAGTAATATATCTAATCTTGGGTCAAAACTGGGTTTAAATACAGAACACCAAATGGATGTAAACAGTGTTGCTCAGCAACAGAAATGAACGGGGATGTATTTTTACACCCTCACAAAATTATTAACAAGTATGCATTCAATTCTAGCACAAGAGTTCAACTAGGATATCAAAGTATATTTATAGCTTTCCATAATAGAATTTTTCTAAGTGAGTTCTGGTTAAATATTGACATTTTTGCAGAAATGGAAATCTTTCTGGAACGTTCCTTAGGGAGCCTGGACAGAATCAGGCACTAGGAATCTCATTTATGTCTCGAGTCTTGCCTTTGACTAATCTCGTGCAGCTAATTTAATAACTAGCAATGAAAAATCATTTCAAACCACTAGACAAATGCACAATTAAAAGCACAAAAAGACATGTCTAAAGAAAAAAACATTATTTGATTGCCACTCTTCTCTCATTTCCTGCCACCCACTATCACGTGAAACTGAGGATGATCTGAGTGAAAAATACAAATCTCTTGGAAGATGCTGAGTGTCAACACATGGATTGGGGGCTGTTGGCTGCACAGAACAATTCCCTGATGAAAATAATGAAAAAGTGTGTTTTTGACAAGCCAGGCACAAGATTTTTATGGAAATCATTAAATCTACAGCAACACCATTGGTTTAACTCTAAATGGAATGTAATTTCTTATTAATAATCATAAGGCAATATTTGACTGCATTTAGAATAATTATGGAGATTTTATGTTTAGAATTACTAAGTCATCATGCAAGTCCTTTTTAAGCCTCAAAAAGGCTACCCAAGATTAGATATATTACTAAATCTGTATCGAGGACTTGGAAATAAATTATTCTAATATGTTCTGATTTGCTCAAATTTAATTAAGTATATGAAAACTCTCTAAATCCAGCTTCACGTACTTCTCGATTATTCACTTAGTCAGTGTGGGGGAGAATAGAAAAATCTGACTCTATGAAACTACTATTCATCAATCCTAACTATACTTCCTCAGTTCCATAAAAGTTGAGAAAAAAACACACAAGGTTTGTGTCAGGCTCAATGACTCAGAAAAAGCCATTATAGTAACATCCAAGCATCATCAAAATAATATACAGCACAATTAACCTTAAACAGTCTATAATTATGATAAGCTTCCTAGTTCTAATTAATTTTCTTTTCAGTAACAGTGCTATAAACTGAGTTGAATTATACAATAATCTGTGACACAGGGCAGCTATTTATATATTTTTAAAGCAAGTATTTATGAAAGGATATAATTTTCCAGCAAATATCCAGCTTGCTGTTAATCTCCAGACCTTTTGCTTGTTGCCTTTCTTCTTCCAGCTGCTTTGCATTTGCAAACTGGGTCCCATCAGTGGGGGATTCTGGGAAGCTCTCAAAATTGAATTTGTCCACTTGGATAGCCATACTGTAGCAAAGGGAAAAGAAAAAGGGAAAAAAAACAAAGATTTTGACTATAACAATCTTACAGACTACTTCTACAGAAAATGCAGACCACTGTGAAACCAAGCTCTGCAGCATTAGTAGATTTGTCTCAGTGGCACCTAGTCTGTGTACTAATGATATATAAGCCATATGATTTATGATGCTGAAAACACAAGTCTAAGGCTATTGAAGATGGTCAGATTTGTCACAAATCAGCAACCAACATCTCAATGCCTTTGTGAGTGGTGCACAAGACAGGTTCTGCAGTCACAGCCAGCTGACCTTACTGTGGCTCTGCAGAGTTTCACCTGCCTTCACTCAGTGTATAAAAACTCCTGCTGTGCTTAAGACTTGCTGAAAAAAAAACAAGACTGGGCCAAATGCTGATGAACATATAATTTCAGGTAGCTTATAAATCCCAAAATATACACAAGTGAAACTAAATTTTAGATAAGAAAGTATCTCCTGAAGCAAAGAATAACACACTTAGAAAGCCATCTGCACTTCCCTGGTTTTATAAGCTGAGTTTCTAAATTTTCCTTTAAAAAATTTCCTTTAAAATCTCAGGAAAGAAAGACAAAATAACCACAGTACAAGCACCTAAATGTGGCCCTTGTCTTTTTCTTTGAGAAAATACTTCCATCTTCCTATGTATCTTCATGAATTACAGGCAAGATTAATTTCATAATATCATAGTATAATTCATGGGTAGTAAATGGTTAACTAATTGCTTTATTAAATGTATGGTAAGGCATAAAAGCAAATTAAATTAAATATATTATGCTATAATGCATACTAAATACTTATATGTTAAACTAGAATCACTAATCTAATATAAAAGGGAATTTAGACCAGCTCTCATCACATGAAATGTGGTTATAGCAGATCTAATATACTGTGCTGCCAAAACAGCTTTAATTTCCTGAATTGTCTGAAATAGAAAAATAATTAGGGAGGAATTAAAATATATTGCTCTTGAAATGACTTTGCACTTAAGGAAAACAAAAGACCAAGCAATAGCTTTGAAAATGATTCCTGATGAAATGCAACTACAATCTAAGAAGGGGTATGGGAAGGGCATTTCACAAAAACACAGGACTGCTGTTATTCCTTTATCTATTTTTACATATGAAGAGGGAAACATATTCTCAAAATGTTGCCAAAAGTAAAACACTGGTAACAAAAGTCAACAAGAAAGGACTTTGAAAACTCCCCAGACAAGAAGAGATTTTCTATAATTAGCACAAATTTAAGAGAATCTTGACCCTAAAAGAAATGGGGAGAAAATACATGGCAATTACAAGACCAAGGAAATCTCTCAAGCTTATGAAGTTTACTGTGGAAAGACAAAAGCAAACAGGCCCATCATGCTCCACCCTCAGCAAAACCTGACACCTGAGGAGAAGCTGTTTATGTTCCAAGACTACCTTCATAATTTAGAAAGTACAAATACAGCACTGAGACAAAGGTGGCACAATTACTGTTTCTGGCAGTTATCTTTTCTGCAGACTGCATCTTTGCTGATCCTCACATCTAAAAATCAAAAAAAACCAAGGCAGAGAAATTAATCTATTCCTCTCTAAGGGGTGTTTTTGTTTTGGCTATTTTTTCCTACAGCAAGAGATCATTAAGAATTCTTCATCTGCATGCAAAGACCAGCATGTGCTGGGCATATAAAAAAGCTAAAATGGGCTACAAAAGTATATCACAGTAAATGCAGGAATTAAGGCAGAAGAAGAATGTAATGAAAAACACCGAGATATAATCTGTAGGGTGGATTTATCTAAAAAATTATCAGGCCTGAAACTACGACTGACAACATTAATTCTTATTGGCACTGAAGTATGATTCCATTCTGCAAATGCAGGTTGAGTAGCCTGGATTTTGCATGGACATTGTATGTGGAAGACAGAGACACATCTGGAACATCATAAAAACCTTTATGCCTTTGTTTCCAAGATTATTTCCTTACTCTGTGGCCTGTAAGCAGATGCAAACCCAGTACTTGATTTTTATTATATACACAATACTGCTTAAATTCTCACTTAAATACTCAAAGTTACTTATAGCCATATTTTGACAACAAACTATCTCAGTTTCTGAACAGTCAAACACATTTAGAATCCATCTCCCAGTGGACCTGGGAAACAACTCTCATCTAATTATCGTGCCACACTTTTCTAAGTAAATGATACATTAGAAAAACTTTCCTGTCTAACAATATTTAGTATGTAATTGAGGGCATTCAGATTGCATTCTTCTGTTAATGGATCATTACTGGCAATATGGTAATTGTTTTCAAATATGCATGTAAGCACTTTTTTTTTTCCCCCAAGACTCTACAATCCACATCAGATTCAGGAATTCAGCTTAGAAAACTCTTAACCACTGTTCTTTGCCCAGCTCTGTTCGAAAGAACTTTTATTGAGCTTTAAGGTATGGAAAATTTGAGTCAATAGTGCTCCTAGTACTCAAAACTTTTAACTTTTCTTATTTTTTAACTGCTTTCATTTCTACTGCATATACTGTATTTAGTGCAGTGAGACCTTATGTCACATGTGAACATACAAAAACACCCTCAACAACATACTTGTCAGCTAGAAAGTGAAGAGGTCTAAGCAAAAGACAAATACAGAGAGAAAAATATCACACAAAATATTATGGATACAGTTGTAGGCAGAATATATGAAAGCAACAGAGATGAAATTTTTCAAAACTGTAGTTACACTCAAAGTAAAGCATGACAAACTTAAATCCTAGCTTTTTTTCTTAAGTATATATGCCTTTTATCATCAGTATTCTGCTGCTTCTTGTGCTAAAAATATTCATATTGAGTTTTGTCTCTGCATTTTTTATCAATAATGTCACTTCAGCATTTATTCCTCAGCCTATGGATCGTGTAGTAAATTGGAAAGCTTTACACAAAAAATCAAAACAAAAAATAAACACTGTAACCTAAATCAGTCACTCATCCTTAAAAATATACCCCTACACAAAGACAGCTCCTTCGCTTCACTTTTAACATGATCATTTCTCCCACCCCAAAAGACACATTTCACCAGTGAGGTACTAACAAATGGACAAAATTCCCAAAGTCAGTTGATGGAAGAAGAAAACAAGGATAAGCTGGACATTGAGTTACCAACATCAACTTTAAAAAGACTATTTTTCAATTGTTAAGTGATCTGTAGGCATCACACAGGACTTATCCTAGAAGAAGCAGAAGGCAGTGAAAGGCAACCTCTTGACCATTGCCCAACTTTGTCACTATGCTGTGCATCAAAGTAATGACACTGAAAAGTGTTTTAGCTGTGAAAGTCTTTCTCCACCTAAATTACTGTAGTACAGTTACAGTTATTTTACAACTTGTTTCTTTGTCAGGAGTTCTCTGAACTCCTTTTCTCCTCTAATTTGTTCTTGTTTGTTGTGATACACAAGAATCTAAAGAATCTATATAGAAAGAAGTAAAAAAAGACAATTCAGATTGAAACAGGAATTCAATTTAATACAAACAACTAGGATAATGATGGCTCATGTTGTGCAAGGGTAACTGCATACACAGTACTTTGCCCTTCACAGTAATCATATACCAGGGAAAACATAAAAGATCTTAAAATACAGAAGATTAAACATATACTTGCTTCAGGAAAAGGGACTAGAATTTCACTGTAACCTTCTTTGCCTCATGAGTAGCTATCCAAATTCCCTACAAGGAGAGTTCTCAATAAATCATGAGATATTTGTATAATAGCACTGCATTATGTAAAAATATTTAACTGCCAATCCTGCAAATACAAAACAGGTTTTATTTCTCTCAGGCTAACCTTGCTTGTGAAAGAGGAGGGAAAAAGTAACATCACTTTCCATGAATAATGAAACAATCACGTTTTGAAACTACTGGGTTTTGTCATGAAACGAGCCCAAGCCATTGTGACAGCTACTCAGACAGCCAAGCATCATTACAGGGATGCAAATTATTCAAATACAAATTAAGTGAATGAAGAGGAAAAGGTCAGCTCACTGGCAATGCTGATGATGTGTCTGCATGGTATCATCTCACGTCACCTGTCAGGATGACTTACAGGGAAAAAAATGACAGATCTTATGATGGTGCAGCAGACAATTCAATGACAGTTATCTAAAGTTCTATTAAAGTAACAGTACAGAATTAGTAAAGATACCAGACAGCTCATTTCACCACTTCTCATAAAATGAGTTTCAACTTTACTGGAAACAGCACTCTATCCCAACAACAAAATGCACAACAGAAAGGACTTTATATCAAGAAAAAAAACCTTCCTGTAACTGGCATTATAACTGCTCCTGAGCCAGCACCTTGCACATCCCTTTTTACTGAAGCAATGCCAGTTAAAATTAAACAACACTGACAGTTCCACAGAAGTGGCAAGTAGCAGATAAAATTACTAGGTGAAAAATTCAGTGAGGGAGTATTGTCTGTAGGGCTATAAAGTCCTGTCCTTGTTCCTGGCAGGAGAGTGGGCAGGTCCCAGGCACACCCCATCTCCCAGTGCTGCGC
>NW_008599407.1:304195-336953 GCF_000691845.1 Merops nubicus
TGTCCTCATCTCTTAGAAGAGAATGAATCTATAAAGTGGAATTAAATATGTGGCACTCTCCAAATAAAACAGGGCTACAAGCAGGCATGGTATTAAAAGAAAAGCAGCAATCTGGTTAAGATAATGAGATTTCATCTTTCATTAAGTAAATAAAATACTGCCGCTTAGGTTGGAAGAATAAAATCTAGAGATAGTCCTTATTCAATTATCTTTAGGAAGAAACAATGTAACTGGAGCCCAAAAAATCTTCCTCATGGCTAACCACCCATTTAAATGCTATCATTCACAGATGAGTTTGCAAGCTGTTTCCATAATGAAGCTGAAAGGATGCAGTTGGAGACTTTATTCAATATTGTGCCTCCTGTTCATCCTCCTTTCTCATATAGACAGTAGGGACACAGAGCCAGACCTACTACTGCTTGCACAAAATGCTTCTGTGTAAGAACAGTCCCTGTATGGTCAATGACTTTAAATCCCAGGGAAAGCCAGAAAGGTAGATGATACTCCTGTTCTGATCCTCATGAATTAAAAAAAAAAAAAAACAAAATGCATACAGACAAGCCTACTTTAAAAAAAAAAGAAACTTTACCTTCCATTGTGCTATCTACTAGTAAGGTTTTTGTAACATCAAGCTTTAGGCACACGTACTTCTACCCTAAATACAAATTCTGCAGCTGATACACAATATGTCAGAGTAGTGACACACCAGTTCATAATTTATAGGCAAAGAGAGACCTCAAGAATCAAAGCTCTTGGTGAGATGCATACATATGCATCACTAGATGAAAATGAGAAAGTAAAGTAATGCAAATTAACATGTAACTTCTGCCTACTTCTAATTATTTCACTGTTTTAGAGGTGCAATCTATACTTCATTCACTACTATAAAACACAACTGTGAAAATTAGGAGCTCAAGCAACCCATATGTAATGATCTCTCCTCCTGGCCTACAACTGACTTCATAAAGAAAAAGGATTGCTTTAATATCTGAGCTATGCAGAGCAAAAGATAAATTTTTCCATTAATCTTGGAAAGGTCAATTAAATTAAAAGAATTGCATTTAGAACTTAATTATTTATTTAAAATAATTGAAGAGGAGATAAAAGTCAAACTATAGCACTGAAGTCTGTAAAATTCAGCAGCTTATACTTATCTGATCCACAACATTTCAGATGATAAAAATTTAAAAACTAGGAAAGAATAGTTCCACTGTATATAATGTAATATTTGAACATGGAACACTGTTAAGAAATAGCTGCATAAATCTTCTGTTTAAATGAGATTATACTATGGATGCTGAGAATCCAGCTTTTTAATTCCCAAATCCAAATCTGAAAACCATAAATTGGAAATGAAGATAAATAAAAATCAACTTCAACTTGCACCTTTTTTCACTTGTCCATTTAAATAATTTGGACTTCTGTGGCAATCACCATGGAGCAGAACTGTCAGCTACTTAATGAAATAAGAAATTATTTAAGAATTATATAAGAAATAAAAAATAAAAACAATAGTAATAATATTCTCTCAATGTTCTCAGGAGAAAATTGCCCATCTCATATAAAGGGAAAAAATACAGTGGGGTAAGACAAGCATCTCTGTTATGCTCAGAGCATCTTTTCCAGGTAGCCATCAGTGAAGGAACCAGGTACTCACCTACTGTAAACCTCACCTTCCTTCTGACCCTGCACACATCTAGCATTAAGGAACATGGGACAAACCCACCAAGTGCCTCTCCTTTTGGAACACCCCAAAGAAACACTGCTAAGGAGCACTGAGATCAGCTGTCACCACCAGGTCCCTTCTCAGCATGGTCTCTGCCCTGTCCCAGGACCGATGGCTGTTGCTGGTCCCAGGCACAGAGGTACAGTGCAGATGGAGTGGGGCTGGGGCTGTGTAGGACCTGCACAGGACACCAGGACACCCAGAGGGGTCTCACAGCCTCTTGCACATGATAGAACTAGAGCATTAACTCCCTTTCTCTTCAGAGAAAAAGCTTGAAAATCCCCAGTAAATCATGCTAGTGTGACAATGCTCCTTTTTTAAAGGAATATGACCATAACGTGTTGCACACACCTGAAAGGTCTTCAGAGAAGACACTGAGATCCTAGTCAAAACTAAACTCAGAGTGCTCAAAACACCAGAACAACCTGTACAACTGAAATCTTTCATACATGAAGGATTCTGCCTCAGTGATTACACAAGAGGAAGAGATACAGAGCTTTACATACAACTCCTTCATAAAGGAACTGCGAGTTTTTCACAAAGGAAGTGATCCAAACATTTTTTGGGTAAAATGATAGGATGAATGTTCAGTGTGCACATGTACACACTACACCATGGACTGCACTTCAAGATACAGCTAGACTTTACATTTGTAGTGAATTACTAATTTACAATTTACTTGCTTGTCTTCCCTTTTTACATACAAACATCTGCCCTTTTCCCAGAGCACTGCAGTAGAAGTTACCTCAAGATGATTTACTGTGATAACCAAATTCTTTTCCAGGTCTTCCCAAAAAATTTCCCTTCATAGATGTATACTTCTGCTTCTATCACCTTGACTGCTTCAGGACTTTTAAAAAACATAATAGCTGTTCAAAGCACTCCTGGGTTAGTTCCTTGGAGAGTCTTGTATTCCAGTTAGCCCAGTCCACAGACTTTAAAAAGTTTATTTTGCCACAGCCTCATTGATTTTTTTGGTATATAAGGGAGTTATACAGACTTCATGACAGATTGTCAAATCCCAGAAGCAAGTTTTGTGAGTGACACTATACTTAAACTAGCCTGCCAAAAAGTTGGGGAACAGTCAGGACATAATCAGTCTAAGAAAGCAAAGCACCAGTACAACAGCAAACATCTCCCACCATAACGTGGTCCATGAGCTTTGACCTACAGAGCTTATTTTGTAACCAGGAATAACATTAACAAACATGAGTGGGGACACAGGAGCTTTAACCATGCTCCCTAAATCTTGGCTCCCAGGGAGTCAGCTCCACCTGAGGAGGTGTGCAGGTTCCACAGCAGTAAACTGCTCAGCACTGTTAAACACATCTCACTCACACACACATGCACAAAACTCTCACCTAAACAATATTTTTTAAAAAAAATCCCACTGTATGCACAGGGATTTTATTTAATGCTTCTTCCACTAATAACACCTAAACATGTGTTTAGAAGAATGCTCAGAAACAAGCTATTATCAGAGAAAATCTGAGGAGTACAGCAGCCTGAAAGACCACTGGTCTCACCAGCTCTCATCAGCAGTTAGGTCCTTAATGAGTGTTAATGTGATAGCCTCAGAGCACTTCCCCTCCACACAGAAAACAACGGTTAACAAACCAAGGCAATGCTTCTAGTGCTAATTACACTCGGCCTTTGGCAGCCCTGGATCCACCTTCAGCACTATGCAGAGCTGGGATTGTCTTCACTCCTGTCTCAACAGGTTTACATCCATTCACCTTTGCACATTTTGCCCCACTTATTGCTGTGTTGCCCCAGTTATCCGATTTGCTTTATTAATATCGCAGAAAGTTAGCATAGCTCTAAAATATCTTGCTATTTCAGCCAAAACTCAACTGATGTACCATTTTTGTATACACAAATCTCTTATATGAGAATAGATTCCTTCAGTACGTTTGGAGGAAGTGGATGGAAAGGGATTAAAAAGTTATGAGCAGTCAACTAATGGTGCCTGAGATTCCAGAGCACCCTTTCAAGCACAAACCCCCAGCTGAGGAACAACTGAAAACAGAAGCCTCAGATATGTCCTTTCCCTGAGAAGTTCACACTGAATGTATTGCTTCCAGCATGCTACTA
Organism: Merops nubicus; assembly: GCF_000691845.1. Classification (NCBI taxonomy): domain Eukaryota; kingdom Metazoa; phylum Chordata; class Aves; order Coraciiformes; family Meropidae; genus Merops; species Merops nubicus. The sequence continues at coordinate 308,016 of NW_008599407.1, forward strand.
CATTTTTTCAAAATTTTCATGATCTTATGAGAAAATATTCTTCTTAAAATGAGGAATACCTTACCAGGATTAGAAAGTGTTGCAACTTTCGCTTAAGTATCTCACTCAGATGTACTTGAAATAATGCTTTAAAAAAAATCTAGCTTTAAAGAATTTTTTAGATTAATCTTTTCAGTGCTTCATAAACTTTAAAAAACAATTATTTCAAGTAAAAAATTAACTTGGTATTATTTAGAAGCTTCGTTGGTGTTCTGAAATACATACATTAGAAGGTGAGGATTTTTTCAGCATTTCTGTTTCACCTGGAAATTTACAAAGTATTTTCATTCATCTAAATGTAAATTTTATAGATTAGAAAAAATTCAAACCAAGATTCTGTGAATTTCTGTTTCTTTGTAGCATTCCTTTATAGATAGTAATAGCTCAGAAGATGATGCTATCTAAATTTCTCAAAAACAATTTTTCCTTTAAAAATTTGCAAATTGCAAGGTAAAATTCAAAGGTGCCAGAAGTGAAAACAACGATACGAGATCTCTTCTATGAAAATTACAAAAACTTTCCACTCATTGACTAGATTTTGCTAACTATGATGAAAGCATATTTAGGCATACATAGATTTAGGCATCAAAATTGAATCCCAATTTAGGAGTCAAGTCTTTTTCTCCACATTTTGGGGGGGAAAATCCATATATTTTCACCTCTAGCTTATGAGAGAGTTGAAATTCACTTGCATATAGATCACCAGCATCTTTAAAAAAAAAAACCATCCTGTCCCATCTGGTTCCCAGCTCCTACAAAAAAGCCAAAACCCCCAAACAAATACATAGAGGGGCACACATATTCACACACACAGCATTGCCAATTTGACAATTTAATTAATAAATAAATAAATAATTGATTATTTTCCGTCTACAACGAACAATTTAACACAGCAGATTTTTGAGTCAGATTATCCCAAAACAATAAGCTAGTAGTACCAGACAAATTGCACCCCCAGAAATGTGTAGTAGTTCTACAAAACTTCCCCTCCACAGCTGGGAAGTCTCCAATGTTTCTGATGTGCTAATTTGCTCTGAGTTATTCCATTAAACAGATATAAAAGGATTAATACTAAAACCAGAAGCATATATTATTAAAATTCATTTTATATATCCTATATTAAGCAATTAATACTGTAAATAAACTAAGCAAAGCTTACACAATCTGCTTTGTTCTGAAACTAAGCTCTTTATACAAAATATTTCTTGTTTTATTGCTTACTATTCTTCATTTCTCTTCTACCATACTACAAAAAAGAGACTCCATCAAGCAGTAAATCAAGGACTAAAGCTGCAGAGATTTTTTTCGTTCCATTTATTCCCATTGAGCCTCCCTCAGGGATATACAAATTAGAAATTGCTAAATTATCATCTAATAGGCAGAAACAACGTAGGCGAGACCAATTAAGTAACAGGCAGAAAGTTGTATTACACATGTAATTAAATGAAATTCTTTGACTAGACTACATTAGACTCATTTCCCAAAAAGGACAAAACTTGACTTTAATCAGCACATGACACATTGTATGACATGTCACTAAATAGGACATTAAGAGTTTTCATGTTACTAAAAAGAGCAGTTTTCTTAGTTGTAAATCAAGTTACTTCCAGGTGGTAGGAAATGGGCTAAATAGCAGCATTCCTTCCTAAATATACAAGACTTTAATGATGCATAATTGAGTACAAAGTCATAAGAGCAGTCTTCTTTTTTCTTTCATTTTTAGCTGTAATATCCTTGAAATAGGAACCTACACACACTTTTCAGATGGACTGTTCTCTTAAAGAAATCCATATGCCACCATAGAATGCAGGAAATCACCAAATCCAATCACCACCTTAATTACCAACTGAAATGTGAGTGACGGTAAGTAGGGATAATTCTGGCTTGTAATCATGAGTATCATCAAAAAGAATAATGCCAGGGACAGAGGAGCTGGAAATGCAGTGCAAACAATTCTCATTTACATGATTTCAGGTTCTTCATCTGTACCCCAAAAGGCAGATAAAAGGGACTCTCCTGGACTACAGAAGCCAAAGGAGGAGGAGGAAGAGCAGCAACACCTACCTCTCCCAGTGGTGCTTTTCTGCACTTTTCCTTTCTGAAAATTTTCTAAACCAATCATAAAGTAAGGCATCTTCACCCCGTTTTGAGAATGCAACAGGATTTAGTTAAACCAATCATTTTTCATCTAGCTAATGAGACTATGAGATATGGATTAACAGCTCTAAGCACAAATTGCCTTTCATCTAATTCTGCAATTTATCAGAAAAAAAAAAAAAAAGTGGGGCAAACATTTTCACAAGTGTGGGACAACCTGTATACCCTAAGCCAAAGTGCTTTTCTCCTTCAATTCCCAGTAACTCACTTGTTATCTATCTCTTTTTACGTTATATTTCTTCAGACAATACCATTTCAATGGAATCACAGAATCATAGAATTATTTGGGTTGGAAGGGACCCTAAAGACCATCTAGTTCCAACCCCCTGCCATGGGCAGGGACACCTCCCACTAGACCAGGCTGCTCAAAGCCCCATCTAACCTGGTCTTCAACACCTCAAGGGATGGGGCATCCGCAGCTTCCCTGGGCAACCTGTGCCAGTGTTTCACCACCCTCAGAGTGAAGAACTGTTTCCCCCATTTCTAATTCAGGCTTACAAACCTTGGTTAAATCATTATCATTATTTTATTATTGGATATTATTATTTTATTATTAGCAGTTTATTGTTCCTTTCCTACATGCATGCAAACTGAAATGGAAGACTTGGAAAGGAAACTGTGTGATATCTTTTTTCAATTGAACAGTATGGAAATGCAGAAAATAAAAAAGCCACATTGTTTAAGTTGCCTTAGGAAAAAAAAATAACTAGTTTCTATCAAAATAAGAAAAAGTTTGATTTTATAAATCCTAGAGGGTTTTTTTAAGAAAATGTTAATTATTTGTACAAATCAGTTCCTGTGCACAAGGGATCAAAACTAAGTTCATGCAGTTGATAGCAGCACATATTGAAGAGGCACCATGAAAGACAAAAACCAGGCCTTGTTTTGGCAAGTGTGTTTTCAGGACAAGTAGTACAGACATAACTAACTGCCTAATGTCACTGTGTGCTTGAAAATATCATTGTACAGAAGTCCAGTCTGCACAGCCTCTCAGATAATGCTAGATAAGAGACAAGAAGCTCTCCTTCAAAATTACAGACGGCTGGTTCTTTCCAGAAAAGGAAATCTAACATTAAAATACAAGAGAGAATTTAAGAAAGAAGTTGACTTGCACCCACATAGAACAGCCTGGGAGACAAACAATAAAGAGTACTGACATAAGAATATTCCTCATCCAGATTTAAATTCCACAATTAAAGCCTGCACACATGTACTTAATGCCTGTTGTCACCGTTTTATCTTCACTCATTAATCACACCATAACCTACTTTCATTAAATTCTCTATTTCATATGGAAGAGGTCATGACTCTGAATATTCTTAATTAAGTCCTGTCCTTCTCAACTCACTGCATATTCAGGAGGAAAATAAGTGACAGTGGAAGTAAGCTGCTACTGATGCCCATCTTAAAATATGCTTTCAACCACCATAAAGAGGGGGGAAAAAAGAAATATTGGTAAAGTATGATTTATCTATTTGTGTCTGATGCTGTTGTGCACAGCAGTGTTGCTGAAGGACGAGATGAGGTAAAGGCTGCTCATGAGTAACACAAAATATGTTACTAAGAAGCAGTTTAGAGCATTATTTACAGAACTCAGCATGGCCTGTTATTGAAGCCTATGGACATTTTAAAAAACAGCTCAATGACTGAACACAAACTTCACTTTCTAAAAGATTACTTTAATACTTCCAAGTCTAAATTCAAATGAAAAGGAGGACCTCCTATCTTTAGTTTTTCTGAACTCAACTTTCACCTTTCATTTCATTTCATGTAAGTACTTTGCTTTTTTCTCCAGTGAATAATGAACAATATACAGTGCAGAGTGCAATGCCTAGGAATAAATCTAAACTGAATTTCTGGGGGAATTACTACTCAATGATTATGTTCATTTAAGGATCTAAAACAGTAAGCTCTGATTGAGCAGCTAAAAAGACACCACCTATAACAATAATGGATATCAAACATATAGGAAATAAAAAACAAAACCAAACCAAGATCTGCAAGTGCATGAAAATCACAATGAAATGTTTACTCAATCTACAGATGCTGTTGCATTCCTTTACTCCCATTTCTTCCAAAGTTTGGTACATTTAATAATACAGTTTCTTTTCTAAGGGTGAAAATTTTGATTGTTCCATGATTTTTGTCATAAGCCTTTCTAGAAAACAAATTACTCTGACAGCTTTAGGAGATACAGGTTCACTGAGCTCAAGGTACAAAAACATTTTGTGTTTTGATGTATCCTGTTTATTTCAGTGAAGAGATCATCTGTTCTCAATTTCAGTTCTATTAATAATGACAATTATTTTTCCTAACACAAAATTTTTCTAAAAAAGATAGACAAATCTGTAAACAAAACTTTAGCCCCACCCATACATCCTCATTGTTTAAACTAAGATAAATTGAGGGATAAGAATCCTTCATCTAGCATGGCCTAAGAAACTATCCCACAGGTTATTGGGTCACTGACTCTGAATCAAATTTCTTCCAGTCTTCTAATCCCCACACTCAGAATATTAACATTTATAATCTTTTTCCCATTCAACACTATCAATAACAAACTTTTCCAAAGTCTCTCATATGCCCAGAAGAGGAGGACATGCAAAGGGAGGTCAGAATTTGGCCAAGTGATTAGAATTCACTTAACATTTCTGTAGATAATGCAGGGCAGACTATAATGAAATCCTTTGTCATGGAAACCCTTTGTCATGCTCTTGCACTCCAGTGGCTAAACAGTTTTTAATATTTATAAATAATGAGAAGGAAGGCTATTCATCAAAAACTGGAAGTTCTTTTAAGATGTCCTGGTCCACTTGTGTTTCTCTTTTGGTTACACTTACCTGTGATGTAAGCCTTAGCCTTACCACCTCACCTGACACCTCACTCAAGCTGTGGACAATCCACATGCTGCAGAAAAATGACCTACAAAAGGAGAGCAGACTTCCCTCATCCCCTTCAGCTCCTCTCACTGCCCAAACTAAATTAAAAAATAAAAAATGAGACTGATAAAAGGAAAAAGTCAGCTGACTTTTTAAACCACAAGTCCTAAACTCTTGCAAACCCCTGGAAGAGTTTCCAATCAATTCCATCAAGCTCTGTGTTAAATTAGTCTCTGGCCTCTCCACCACTGTTAAGAAGAGACAAACTGCATCTTTTCCTGTTGGCATTAAAATATGCCTGGCTGATTTGGGGTAAATTTGCTGTAGTTCTGTGAGCCACTCCATTAAGTGCAGGGATAGTCTCTAGACCATAGACTTGATCTGAACTTTGGGATAACTTTATAAATCAAAAGACCAAGCAGCTGTTGGAAATTTATTCACAATAATATGAATATAATTATTATAGCAGCTTCAATGCATTCTTCCTAAGGTATTTTCAATAAAAGCTGGAATTGAAAAGCATCTATCATTAGTTACAACCAGGAAATCAGAAACACATCTGATCTGGGCCAGAATAGTACCCAAAGTAGAGTCCAAGCTCTTGCTGGCATTCAACACAAATGAAATTCCAGACATATTCAGTGCTGAAAATTAAGTAAAAGAGATTATCTTGGATGACAGCTCTTTATTCAGAAGCCAGAAATTGCTCAGAAAAATCAAAATGCTTTGTGCTTCGTTTTACACTAGTCTCCTGACTACATATCACACAGCCCAACCAGCACCCATCAGGATCTGCAAGGTGATCATTGCTGATATAAAAGGAGCCCAGAGCTCTAGTGCACTTAGATGAATCAGAGGTTTTGTGTCCTATCCAGAGAAAAACCATAACCGGCTAAGGGCTGAAGATGAAAGGCTCCCCTTTGCAGATGCTGACCATGTCTCATCATCAGACAAAAAGCATGGCTCAAATTAACTTGAAGAAGTGAAACAGCTGCACAATCATCTCTAGGAATCTTTCTACTCATTTGAAGTAATCATAGAATCATAGAAATGTTCTGGTTGGAAGAGTGGAAGAGACGTTTAAGATCATCAGGTCCAGCTGTTAACCAAGCACTGCCAGGTCACCACATCTACAGATCTTCTAAATGCCCCCAGGAATGGTGACTCCAACGCTTCCCTGGGCAGCCTCTTCCAATGCTTGACAACCCTTTCAGGGAAGGAACTTCTCCTAATATCCAATCTAAACCTCCCCTGGTGCAACTGGAGGCCATTTCCTCTTGTCCTATCACTTGTTACTTGGGAGAAGAGACCAACACCCACATCAATCCAACCTTCTTCCAGGGAGTCGTAGAGAGCATTAAGGTCTCTCCCTCAGCCTCCTCTTCTCCAGGCTAAAGAACCCCAGTTCCCTCAGCCACTGCTCATACAACATGCTCTAGATCCTTCACCAGCTTCATTGCCCTTCTTTGGACACGCTGCAGCATCTCAATTTCCTTCTTGTATTGAGGAGCCCAAAACTGAAGCCAGTACCTCAAGATGCAGCCTCACCAGGGCTGAGGAGAGGTACAATCACCTCCCTAGTCCTGCTGGCCACACTAGTGCTGACACAAGCCAGATGCTGGTGGCCATCTTGCCCACCTATGCACACTCTGGCTCACGTTCAGCCTGCTGTTGACCAGCACCCCCAGGTCCTTTTCCACGGGGCAGTTTCCAGCCTCCCTTCCCCAAGCCTGTAGTGTTGCAGGGGGTTGTTGTGACCCAAATCCAGGACCCAGCACTTGCTCTTATTTAACCTCAGAACACTGGCCTCAGCCCATCAATCCAGCTCTGTAGAGCTTTCCTACCTTCAAGCAGGTCAACACACCTGCCTAACTTGGTGTCATTTTACTGGTAAGATGTCTAACAGTGGGATACTTAAAAATAAACCTGTACTGCTGTCTATATGGGTGCTTAAATACCCATTAAACTCAAAGGAGGAGACAAAGAGCGTAGTCCCCTAACAAAGATCTGGGATACCAGGAGGGTGACAGGTACTGCATTTTATCAACAACTGCAGCCAAAGCAGCTAGAGGAGACTGGTAATCCCCATATAAAGATAAAGATCCTTGCTGGAGCCCAATTAGGGGGGCAGGGAACAAATGACAGTTTCTGTAAAGTTAGTTCAAGCCTTGGAGGCATTTATTAAGTGTAAGGAATTGCATATCCCTCTTCTCCACCTCTACCACAGTGGGGTTTCTTGTTGGCAGAGTATTTTTTCTCTTAAGATTCTGAGAAAACAGTATCCGAGCTGTAGGATGTGCCCATTGCATCAGCCTGTGACACAGTAATGACACAGGTTTGCCTTAATTCAGCACATCAGCTTCAACAACAGGTTTGCTGTAAATAACATTTTATTGATGGGAATAATTCCAGGTATTTCAGGGACGCAGATAGATGACATACTCCTATTAACCTAATTGCATTACCAAGAAAAACTTTCCAAGATATTCCTGGGAAGTCATGGAAGTTCCAGGGATGTCTGAGATCTCCCTGGAACTGTGCAACATGGGGCTCACTGAAGAACACAGTGACCTAAGACAGGGCTGCACTAAGGCATTTTTCTAAAACAGACAGCAAGGAAATAGAAAAAATGATCTGCAATGTCATGCTAAGAATGCCACAGGCAAATAAGTCTCTTTTAGGAGACATTCATATATTTTAAGGGCATTAGTTCATTCAGCACAGAAGAATCACTCTAAGAAAAAAAATCACTCAAAGAAAAAAAAAATCCACCACCATACCTATATTTAACAACAAAAAAAGTGCGTCAAGAGCAAACCATACAGAGAACAGAGGTAGCTGCCATGCAGCAGCACTTCCACAGCCAGTTTTCATTAACAGAAAAATACCTGAAGATCCTAGGCTTTGATCAAATACTGCGTGCAGAAGAAGCAAGCTATTTTATGAGATTCCAAGACAAGCTTCTCTCAATTCCAACAGGGGGGAAAAAATTACAAAATGCAAGTCATTGCATGGTAAAGCTGCCCCTGCTCCAGTACCTTACACATCACCCTTTCTCTGGGCTAAGTTTTAATTGATAATTTATTAAAAATGCAGTGATTAATGTGGGTATAGTTAGGGGGTTTGTTGGTTTGTTTTCTGGATTAAATTGCTGACTGATATATTCAAACCTTAGGCTATTCTAGGCATAGCTGGGGGTTTGGTTTTATCCTGCAATTGTATTGTTTTTCAAAAATATCTACAAAGAAAGAAATGAATAACCACTAAACCAGGAAAAGCGAGCATAAAGATGCTACACAGTACAAACTGTACCTGGTGTTTTTAGGGGAGAAATCACAAAACCAGACAAGGCAGCCAGAAACCACTTCTCAGCAAACATACAGTTGTGTTGAATCATTAAGCCAGCACGGAGCTTAAAAGGATAAATCTCAGCTTTTAAGCGCACAAAAGAATTCAATTTTAACTACTGAACCATGACCACTGCCTCTTTAACAATGTTATAAAAAGCTGCTTGGCTTTTCAAATTTTTTTTTTAAAAAAGTCAGTGTCACATAAATATGCTCACAGACGGTCTAAAAATAACTTCAAGCTGCCTTCCCACAAGGTCAGAAGCAGCAGACACAAAGAACTGAAGCTCTACGAAGAGCTTGCAGTAAGGAAAACACTACTGACAGAAGTGGAAGTGTTGCTGCTGGCCTCATGGCTCTTCAGTCTCAACTTATACCAAGTTATACTCAAGCTGAAATGGTCTGATATGTAGGAGTAATCTCCAGTATGCAATTCTCACCAGTGAACCACTTTACTGGTGTTCAGAGCATACTTATTTGCACTTATTTACTGAAATTAAATTTTGGTGCATGTCTTTTCCACTCTTTACTAATGACATACTAAAGGAGAATAAAGATAAAAGGCTTTGAAGTGCATTAAGGCAGGAACCAGTTATTTTCAACAGTTTGTTGTAGTCCAGCATGCCCCATCACTATGAATGCAGAGAATATGTACAAAATTGATCACACTGCTACAGAAACCTTGCCCATGAGGATCCTCTAACAGATTCCTCTCCAGCTCCTGCTAGAAAAGAATTCAGCACAACTGTTTCTTCAACATACTTCGTGCTTCTCAGAGTTGAAAAATATAGTGTCAATGGTGATAATGATGGGGGCTCAGACTTCCCTGAGAACTTTTTTGGCTATGGCAGATGGCAGGTCTACACTTGGTAGAATATTGTACCACAAGAGAGCACCTTTCTGCAGAGCTTAAAAAACAATCTAACAAGACCATCAGTAAGTGTGCTCTGAACACCAGCAAAGTGATTCACTGATACAACAATTTAGGGGCTTCAATGATTCTGCATCAGGCTGAGTTTATCTAGCTTGCAGAAGATGAAGGACTAAGTCAGTCCTCCTGGGATTTGAACCTCTGATTTAAGGAGTCTAAATATTGCAAACCTGATGTTTCAAGCATTCTCCCATCCCCTCCAGCTATACTTTTTTTTCTCACTATGCTCTACTTAAACTTTAATGTTTTCCCTAGAAATGGGTGCAGAAAAGATCTGATTACTGAAGTAAGAAAACATGGGCTGAAACAAAGCCATAAGAAATACTGCAGCCCTCCAAGGTGATAAGAGCCTCTGATTATCTTTGACTGCACTCCCTGGGCTCAGCATTTCATTAAATAGCAACACCCTCTTTTAAAAATAGATTTACCACCATCATGTCCTGAGGTACTTTCATGGGTTTTAGCTAAAGCTACATACTTACTATTTTCCTCAGTAATTGTATCTGATTTTCAGTTTCCATGTTACTGATGAGATTTGTTAAATTCGGGTAATACAACCTAAAACAAGTCATGAACACTAAAACAGCTTTTTCTCTCTATTCTAAAAATTTCCCTTCATGCAGATGAATGAACAACCTCCTGGAAGAAATTACGAAATGCCTTAAGAATTAGGTATTCAATTAAATGAGGGGAATTTGGATGTTACATACTTGAAGGACAACACTGTCAAACATTGATGCATGTCAAAATAAATTAGTTTTTTTTTTTTCTGTATATTAAGAACATTCTTCTAGCACATTTCAGGACAGAAAGTATCTGCAGCACCCGCTTAATAATGCCTGACCAAAATCTGTACTTTTTTTTAATTGATTATGATACTGTTTCAAGTAAAAACACTGACCAGGTATTAAAAATATGAAGTATCACCTATTTAAGTGGATGGAAATCTTAACAAAACATTGAAATGAGCAAATACATTCTCAAACAAGTTTTTCTTTCCTTCATGTAATAGATATAAATGGCTCTGCCCTGTAGAATACTTACCTAATTGTGGACAACAACAGGAAAGCTGAATTGATTCACTGTTAACTGAAACTCAGAAAACACCACTTTCCACAAGATGTCAAATTCCCATTTCCTCTCTTCATTGGTAGAAAACTTAGCAAACATCACATGAGCTTAATGCAACACTACCAGAAATCAGGACAGAAAGGAAAATTGAAACACAGTGGTGTCTCTGAGAAGAAAATAAGTTGCATTATTCCACAGATAACCTTTAAAGTTGCACCCAACTACAGATTAATTACTTAAAGGGAAAATAGAATTGCTCAGCACTTCCTGCAAGTCAAGAGGCTCTTCTAAATTGGAAGCTCTGACTCAAATATTGATAACTTCTGAAAATAGTTTTGACATGGTTTCCCATTAAATTTGTGATTAGGAAATAGTCATATTCTAATGAAAATCTCCTAATAATATGCTACCATCTAATTTACCCTAGTAGATCAGAATAATAAGGTACATATTGAAGACTGAGGACTACTAATGAAAAAGATGAAGAGGCAAAAAGAAAGGAATGAGGTTTGAGCTGGTATCCCAAATCAACAACTGACTGATTTTTCATTTAAAAGAAAGCTAAGGCAACAAATAAATGGAAACATGGCAAAAATGTGCAGTGTTTTGTATCACCTTTTTGAAGTAAACACAGCAGCATTTTGAAATAAAGACCTTTTGCTGCAATATTTCCTAAGATGTAAAAGTTCATGCTTCTGTGGCTCCACTCCATCCTATATCAATGCAGAAAATACTTAAGCTGCAGGGTGAATTTAAACTCTTAGAGGGAAAAAAACCCAAACAAACCCAAACCAATTAATAGAGCAGGTATGATCATTATTCTTCTCTTTAGTCTAATTAAAACCAATAGCTGGAAAGATTCTCCAGGGTCACAGAGTCCCACTTCCAGCTGCAATAAGCAATATATCATGTAATCCAAATTCCTGCCCCAGGAGAGGGATAACCCCGGGCACCAGTAGAGGCTGGGACTGACTGGCTGGAAAGCAGCTTTGCTGAAAAGGCCCCGAGGGGCCTGCTGGACAAGCTGCACATGTGCCAGTAATGTGTCCTTGTAGCAAAGAAGGTCAACAGCATCCTGGGCTGCACGCAGGCTGCAGAGCACTGCCAGCAAGTCGAGAGAGATGATCCCTCCTGCTCAGCACTGGTGGGACACATCAAGTGCCCCGTGCTGGGCTCCCCAGTACAAGTCAGACATGGGCATACTGAAGTCAGTCCAGCCCACGGTCAGAAAGATGACTAAGGAATTAAAGTGTTTGTCATATGAGGGAGCTGGGATGGTTCAGCCCAGAAAAGAGAAGGCTCAGGAGGATCTTATCCACGTGAATAAATACTTGATGGGGGCAAGGAGTGAGAAGATGCATCCCATCCAGGCTCTTCTCAGCGGTTCCCAGTGATAGAACAAGAGGCAATGGGCAAAAACTGAAGTACAATAAATTCCATCTAGACAAAGTAGAAGCTTTTTTTTACCATAACGGTGGCCAAACACTGGAACAAATTGCTCAGAGAGGCCATGCAGCCTGTGATTGTGTTGGTGATTCTGCAACCTTACTCATAAAATCATCAGTTCTGTCTTCAAACTACTTAGGAAAACTGGAAGGTCAAAAAGCCAGTCTGAAAGTTACTGCAGTATGTCTATCCTGTAACAGTTCCTGATTCCAGGTTATGTTTGCTAATAAATAATTGCACAGTAATGGGGGAAAATCTCCAGTTGATAATAAATAATATATTCCCAAACGTTAAAGGGGCTGAAACACGCAGCACAACACATGGAGAAGATGGTTTGACAAGAATAAATATTTATGTCATCTGTAAAAGGAGAGCATTTCTATTTATCAGGTGAAGTTATGCAAAGTTGGGTTGTTTGATTTGGGTTTTTTCACATTCAAGTTCTCGACAGATTGCTTGCACAAGGCATAGCTGCTCGGAAAACATGTTAACACAGTGGAAGAGAAATGTACACAGGAACCTGCTGGAATCATCTCCTGCTCATTATCTCTGCCCTCACAAAAGCTGAACGGGGGGTTTTTGCCCATTTTTTTTTCATACTGTTGTTTCAATTAATTTCATAAAAATGAATTCTCTGTAAGGAAATCTCTGACCTTCAGTTACTCCAAACATCTACACAAAATACTACCTGAGAGAAGGAGCTGGAGGGGGAATCTTCTTTTGCTTCAGAAATGTGTTCATTTGGGATGGGGATGGCTCAAGGTGAAGGGATAGGAGAAAAACAGAGTTTAAACTGGGGAAAAAGTGAGAGAGAAGGGGAGCACGATCACAAGGGAGACCCTAGGGAATTTCAATGCTGATTTTTATACATGGCTTCTTACTGCACCCAAAATTGACACAAGGCAGATGTAATGCATATTCCAAGTCAACACCTGAGGACAGCCCAGGAGGTACATCTGATGAGCAGTCTGCTGAATTGGGCACTTTAGCACCCAGGGCCAATTGAACAGATCACACAAAGACAAGCTAACTCATATGGGTATGTTGTTCTGAATGGCCAAGCAGCTTTCAAAGTAAGCTCTAATCTTAATCTCTTGAGAGTTTTAACAGTAAAGCCCAATCATCATAAGGATTGTGGAACTACATTTTACTCTGGCTTTTCAATGTTTAAGAATGCCAATTTAGTCAACAATATTCTGTACCAATAAAGAACATTATTTACAGACTACTTAATAAGTAGGACACTGGGTTCTAGTGGGAATCTCCTGAAGTGCTAGGTTCTATCATGAAAGGAGGAAGGTGCTGGTTCAGAGAGTCACAGGTTAAACAGACCATAACACATCAGTAGAGTGAAAAACACATCAATAAACTTCAGCTAGATGAAGAATTTGCTGTAACAGTAAAAGTTCTATGCTCTTTTTAAGAAAGCCATAGAGGTTAGTGTACCTAAGTTCAGTGTCATTCTTCTGGCAGTATCCTGAAACATCAAGATTTGGGATGCAACGCAGTGCTTCCTAAATTGGAGATACTATGGAATCATAGAATGATGTGGGTTGGAAGTGACCTTTAAAGGTCACCTAAGCCAACCCCACTGCCATGAGAAGGAACATCTTTCATTAGAACAGGTTGCTCAAAGCCACACCCAACCTGGCCTTGAACACTTCCACAGATAGGATATCTACTACCTCTCTGGGCAATCTGTTCCCATGCCTCACCACCCCATCATTTCTTCTTTATATCTAGTCTAAATCTATCCTCCTTTAGGTTAAAACTATTACCCCTTGTCCTACAATAACAGGCGTTGCTAACAGAACTGTCACCATCTTTCTTACAGGTACCCTTTAAGTACTGAAAGGCTGCAATAAGTTCTCCCTGAAGCCTTCACTTCTCCAGGATGAACAACCCCAACTCTCAGCCTGTCCAAGCCCTATGATCATCTTTGTGGGAGTAACCATCTTCCTCTGGACCCAATCCAACAAGCCCATGTCTTTCTTGTGCTGAGTACTCCAGAGCTGATGAAAGTACTCCAGGTGGATTCTCACCAAAGCAGAGTAGAAAGGTAGAAGCACCTCCCCTGACCTGCTGGACACACTTCTTTTGATGCAGCCCAGGATTGAATTTGCCTTCTGGGCTGTGAGCACAGATTGCCAACTCCTGTCCATCTTTTCATCCACCACTACCTGCCAGCCCTTCTCTGCAGGGCTGCTCTCAATCTATAACCACCCAGTCTGTACTGAGACGAGGATTTCCCTGACACAAGTGCAGGACCTTGCACTTGGCCTTGTTGAACCTCGTGATGTCCACATGGGCCCACTTCTCAAGCTCACTCTGGATAGCATCCCACCCCTTGGGCATGTCAACCACGGCGCTCAGCTTGATCCCATTGCCTGTCTCACTGATGAAGATACTGAACAGCAATACTTTCAGTGTGGACTTTCTGCTGGATTCAGAAAAAAAGAAAATTCTGTTTGATTATTCTCTCAGGTTGCTGATTACCCTGTAACAGATCAACAAGCCATGCTTATAAAACAGAGACATGGACCCGCAGTATTGTGTTCAGAACGTGGTGTCCGTTCACTCTTGGTTCACAGACAGCTCCCCTCCTCCTGAACTGTAAAGCTCCTTAGTCTCATGTTCTCTTTTTGAGCACGTATCTGACTCCAGCATTACAAAGCATTGACAACAGTCATTTCAGTTACAGAAACTACTGAAAGCTCATCAAATCTGTGCTTTCCCTCTACTACAGCTTGCTAGAGGATTTTTGGTGAAATTCAAGGTCTCAAGCTTTATTCCTCCAAATACCCGATGCTTTGGCAGTAACTATCTGTAATTATTTTACTATGTAAATAAAGTGAATTTCAGGATGATGTTCCATGATTGTAAAAACTTTTCTTTAAAAAATAAATCATTTCTTAGTTTTTATACTTGTTTCCATTAATTTTCCTTCACACAACTTTCCACAATTTGAAACATTTCAAAAACTGGTCATAAAAGACATTTCTCTTTAGTGTCCCTTTCTGTTTATTACTATCCTCAGCACTTAAACCATGGCTTGAAATGTATGTTAACCAAATCTACTTTTTCATCTGCTTCTACATCCAAGTATAACAAAGAAGCCCTCCTGCTCCTTCAACAGTAGCAGCTCCTGTTTGATTAAAAGGCCAAAACACTGGCTGCCTTCATTTACCACTGGATATTTAACCAGGAGGATATTTAAGAAGCTTCACAACAAGAAACTTTAAAGAGTCCATATTAGTTTGAAAAGGCTTGAAGAGTATAAATAACACCACAGTAATTAGTGTCCAGACTTTAGGGCAGCTATCAAGTCCTTGACCAGTCTCATTACTACTTTTATCTAGAAGCCACTACATCATGTAATAAGTATTCTCCAATGTGAAAGGCTAAAATAATAGAAATGCCACAACACCTTAATTTTATGAGGTTATGCCAGTATGTTCAATATTTTTTTTTCAAATTAATGACTAAGGAGGAGTGCAAGCAGAAGAGACAGAACTAATGGCAGGCCATGTGCCCCACAGTAATTCAACTCCTTGGGGTATTTCTTGTTATTTGCTTCCTGTAACTTTGACTTCTAATTCTTGGATTTTCATTTCACTAGCTAGCAAAAAAAAAAGTACAAAACTGCAATACAACTCTCCATCATTATCAGACATCTGACTTATGACCATTTAATTCCTTACTGATTCTTTCTTTTTTCAATCATACCCAAAATAAACTGATTCTTTGACTTCTGAAGACAAATACACAAATTTCCCGAGCAGCATAATGAAGACAATCATGTCCTATAGACAATGCTCTCTGTAGGAGCAAACCTCTCCTCTACCTTGACAGATGCAATTCAAAATGGGGCACAGTGTGAAATAAAAATATTGAAACTGTCAAATATTATTGGTCTTCTGTCACCCTATGCAAAATTGGACCTTTATTTTACAGAGAGGAGAGATGTTTTATTGCTTTAGCAGGCCAAGGTCTCAAAGATGACTCAAACTTACCCTGAAGAACACAGAGTCTAAGAAGGTAGATAAACAGAAACCACATAGACAAAACCCAGTCTTCTAGTGTATGTCTAGAAGAGTTTGCAGCTGAGAAAGGATAATTTCACTGCTGAGAAATGGAGAGGCTATAAGCATATTTCTCCTCTTGGTTCTCTTCCTTACTGTGCTGGTTTTGGCTTGGATAAAGTTAATTTTCTTTATAATAGCTGGTGTGGGGCTTTGGTCTGGATGTGTGCGGAGAACGGTGTTAGCACCAGCAGGAGGGTTCAATCACTGCTGGGCACTGCTTGCACAGAGTCAAGGCCCTTCCTGCTTCTCACACCACCCCATCAGCAAGCAGGCTGGGGGTGCACAAGGATTTGGGAGGAGACAGCTGGGACAGCTGACCCCAGGTGAGCAAAGGGTTTCTCCAGACCCTATGAGATCATGCTCAGCATATAAAGCTGGGCAAGGAGGAGGAAGAGGGGTGGAGGTTTGGAATGATGCCATACATCTTCCCAAATAATCATTACACATCAAGGAGCTCTGCTTTCCTGAAGATGGCTGAGCACCTGCCTGCAGATGGGAAGTGGTGAACAAACTCCTTGTTTTGCTTTGTTTGCACGTGTGGCTTTTGCTTTGCCTATTAGACTTGATCTCAGTCAACGACTTTTCTCACTTTTACCCTCTCAGTTCTTTCCCTCATCCCACAGGGGGAGTGGGCAAGCAGCTGTGTGGGGGTTAGCTGCCAGCTGGGGTTCAACCACAACACTTACTAACAAGCACCATGAAACACAGAATTAGAATCACTCAGGTTGGAAAAGACCTTTAAGATCATCAAGTCCAACCATTAACCCAGCACTGCCAATCCAGCACTAAACCATGTCCCTAAGGGTGATATGGCACAAGGGTGGTGTGTTTTTAAGTATACACTAGGATTATTAGCTCTTCTTTCCTGAACCCTTCCCAGCTCTTATGTTTCTTGCTATTCCAGCAACACTAACCTTCCTGATGGGTAGGAATGTGGGTTCCTACATTCTCACATTTTCATTTTTTCTCTCTGCATTTCAATTTTATTAGCTTGTTTCCTTATAATGGAAGTTTCTTTCCAGCCTAAGAAATCCCAGCTCTTTATCTTCTCCATCCCTGAACACAATCTCTATGCCTAAACCTGAAATGAGTATGTTATCCAAATTTCAAATTCATTTCCTTAGATCAGTTTTTGATGCTTTCCTCCCTAATCCCTGCTTCTTGCATTTCACTCTTAGCAAGGATTACAAACATCTCATCACGATCAAATCTGAATGTCTGCATCATTGTCATCTATAATACTTGTGCTGTGTTAGACACAGCTAACCCTTGCTGCTTTTTATTTACATTGCAATTGAGAGAACAACCCTTTATTCCTACTATAAAACATCTATTTTGTGGCAACTTTTTCTTTTGTTGTGCTATTAGGTCTGGTTTGTTAGGCTCCAATTTTAGTTTCCACTTCTGATCCTATCATCCAACCTAGCCAGAGCTCTGCCCTTGCTCTTGTCACACCACTACAGTTTTCAGGATTAATCTCTTGGTCTCCTGCCTTTAGCCTCACTTCTGGCCATGGACACACCTTATTCCTAAGATTTTAGACCATTTAGGTTCTCTGATTCAGGCCAGGTCAGTCCTGAACACATTTTTTTCATCAGGCATTTGCTTAAATACAACTTCTTGCTGTCTGAAAAAGTTTAATCCAACTTTAATTCCTTAGCCAGACACAATACCCCAAAGATCACATCTCCTACTTGGGATTTCTTAGAACAGGCCAGTCTATGATTTTATGATTATTCATTTGCTGGCCAAAATTGTTCTGTACCCTCTTTTCTTATCTGCATAATATAAAAGCAGTTTAATGACAGTAGGGGCTTCAGTGTTGCTTGTCAGAGAACTCTGGCTGAGCATATTACTGCTTTTTCATCTTGTGCATGTTGTTACTGTTTTCTAAAATTGTTGCTGAGAAGTGAAGTATTGTTTCTCCTAGGTTACACAATTTATTTCTTTATCAGCATGTTCTGTACATTATTCATGACCTTTGACAATAATTAGTTTTACTTTAAACACTAAGTGAACAAGATTGGGTTTGGAAACTTGTCAGACACTTCTGAACTGAAACAAGGAAAAAAAAAAACATTAAAAAGTGCAATGAAATGTGTGTAACAGCAATAGATGATTTTTTTAAAAAATCTCAGATCAGCAACAGAATGCTGTCATAATATATGTTGTTTACTTCAAATGATTTAAAAACCTTGTAGATGATCATTATTCCTGTACAAGATCATTACTCCTGTGTAAACTCACCAGACACTACACTTAGACATGAATAGGTTGCATTTGTACAATCTGAAGCAGATTAGAAAAATGATGGATTTCCAAGTGATTAGCTCTCAGCATGTTTGTTTTTCAGTAGATTCAGAAAAGCCTATTCTATTCACTGTTTTTAATGCAATGTATTTTCAGCTACAGACTTGTAAGTATGTACTTTCCCAGGCTATTTAGTATTATTGATAGCAGGTATGGAGCTACACACAGCCCACAGGTAGTCTGCAAGGCATCAGTGATCACTCAGCAGCTTTGCCAGGTACTGACAGAACATTTGGGAGCCTAAATCAAAGCTAAACATGCTTCGGTGTAACTGCTCAATTATCTCATCAGAGTGAAATATGTTAATGGAAAATTACAACTTCTTTTCAGATTCAGTGTGTGCACCCTGTTCTTACAAATTCTACTGAAACAACTTCCTACTGGCTTCAGTTACGTGCAGGATAATGGCTAAATCAGTATTTAACTGAGTCTGACACAGTCGTTTGTGTGAGGCACGAGGTGGAGGTGCAAGGCTCAAGGTTTCACCAGAAGACAGAGGTCAGGACTGCAGAACCTCTTCCCCTTCCTACGATTCCTACAATTTCTACCACCTGAGCTTAAACATTTTAATAATACTCCACAACAAAATAGGGATAAAGTATTTTTTTTAAAAAAATTATTTCAGATATATGATCTTAGATACAAAATTCCTTTATATATATATTCCTTTATATTCCTTTATATTTTATATTTTTATTCCTGTAACTGTCTTGAAGTTTCCACCTCTCCATCCGATCTTAAAACAATCGAAAGGTTCCAAACCAAGAAAAGCAAATACTTAAAATATTTTAGAATAAAATTTAAAAAAAAAAAAAAAATGGCCCTGTTTCTTATTCCCCCAGATCATATGTATGTTTTGTATTTAGTACGTACAGCACATAACTAGAATCTGCATTCTGTTAGAGCTTGGATAAAGCATCAGGGTCCCACTTCTACTGCTGTAACCTGACACAAATTGAATGAGTTTGAGTCAATTTAAATAAATTCAATGACTCCAAGTAAGCAGGTTTGATAACACACTATTAACAGTGCCTTTTAATACCCTTTCAATGAACTTGTGCTGTACAGAAACTCAAGGAACTCACGCTCCCTGAAAGCAAATGTGGCTGATTCTGTGACTCACCTGCTCAGAGACCCTCAAACAAGTGCCTCTTGTACTTGTGACTGGAATGTGCTGAGGTTGTCAGGAAGGCACATGTGGAAAACATCCGTTATTGGGACACTAACTCCTGGCAGATGCTGAAGAAAAGCAGGGATGCCTCCTGTGTGAAGAGAAGCTAACCAGCCATTATATACTGATCACACAAATTAACTGCATAGAACTACGAAACAACCTGTTGCAGTTGCCTGGGACTGAGGGAACAGAGATTGAGTCACTTCAGTCTGTATGTGGGATTGCAATAAAGCAAATTGCCCACACAGATGCCTCTGCTTCAGAAATGGGTGTGCAGAACTGGATCACCCAGGCACTCTGTAATGCTATACCTGCAAGTATTCTCTCACCAGCACTAAAGGAAAACAGGCCTCTAATGGCTCATGCTTCCTCTAGTATTCCACCTATATGGCTTAGCTGAAATTTGGATGCAACACAAACATACTCTAGTAAATGAAGAAATTTTGAAAACCTGCTACTTTCTTTTAGAAGTATGTATTGTACTCTTGATCAGCATCTATTCAGTTTTCATTCACAGATGGACATAAGCTATTTGCAATTTTTCTTCAATAAAACAAAGCAAAATATTTTAGCTGAGAGGGGGTACAAAACAATTTAAACCAAATTCAAATTTTAACAGTACTGAGGCAGCAAGGATAACACTTAGAATTTAAAGATAGTTACAATCCTAATAATTTTTGGTCTCAGAGACACCAAACCAGAAGCACATAATTTGAAAATTACAAAGGTATTCACACTTAATAATTCTTTAGTTATGAACTTCTAATTAGTTTCTAATTACCATATACCACTAAAAGAAAACTCTGAACTTAATAAGTAACTTCTGATTTTCCAATATACTTCAAACTTTCCTCAAATAAAGGCTAGGAAAGTTGAAAAAATGAAAAAAATTCAAAAGATTCCAGTGTGAAAAATACAACTGTGAAACTATACATATATATACACACACACAAACACATACAGAATCTACAAAAGAGTGAGGCACTAATCTCTGACATAGGTCAGACCTGAACAGAACAGATTAAAGGGAACTGCAGAATGTGCACCAGTAAAAATAGAGATCCCAATACAGATTTGGGGATCTGTTCCTGATGAAAATCTCCCATGAGACACTTAAAAACAGTAAGGTACCTTTGCTACTGTAAAGAAAACCCATGGAAGAGCCAGGGAAAATGACACCATGAAAGCAAGGGAAAAAATCTCCTGCTTTTCTGGATTAGGGAAAAAGACCAAGTAGATTTCATGTCCAACCAAGCCAACTTTAAAAGCAATAAAGAACAGCTCAAACCAACTGAATATAATATTGGAACTATTTGTTCCTTGAAAGGCAGAAACAAAAATAATCAAATAAAACAAATTCTTTAAAAATATTTTTAAAAGAGAGACATTTGAAAAATAAAGGGCAACAAGTCATTAGGCTGGACCCAGAAGGGCCAATTTTTACTTGGTAGTGTATTTCCCAGATCACTGTCAGTTGAGGGAGGATTTCCAGCACCCTACACAACTCACTCATCCACTGCTCTGTGGGGAACCTTCCTACTCCTTTCATTCTTCAGGATAGTGTCCCACCAGATACAGAGATAAATGGCTGGACATCTAAAACTGCTCTTCAAAGAAGTGGGAACAGAAAGCACACAGCAGCTTTAAAGAACCATGTCTTGGAAAACTTTGTCCTTAACAGAAAGAATACCCTTAATACTAGGATTCTGCTCTTTGTCAAGCTACTATATTCCTTAAAGAAAACATAACAACTTATCTCATGTGAAGATAGAAACTCAGTAGATTCTTTAACAAAAGTAAAACAGAAGCACAGGAAGTATTTGGTCAAAATCCATCCCTCTGAGAAATTTTGGAGAACACTACTTTTAGTCGAAGAACTTATTTCACAAGCAGAAAGAATAATAAAATCTATTTCCTACGGATTTGTGTTCTTTGACACTTCTCCACATTCCCTGCCAAACAACCAAAAAGCTCCAAATGTCAAATAAAATACACAACCACTAAATTCTGCCTATCTTCCTCAGAATAGAGGCACTGGTTTTTCTCTCTCCCCTCTAAACTTCAGTGATTTTGACAAAACTTTTAGGGATTAAAACTATCCTTGAGATCTCTAGTCTTGAATTTACTGGTAAATTTAAAACTTAGTAGTGACAGAACAGAAAAGCAATTGCATCAAACTTGTTTGAAAAAACAAACCAGATTCAAAAAGGGAATTTGGAAAGGTCAGGCAGAGCACTAATCCTCACCACAACCACTAGAATCCAGGTCCTGATAACAAAAACAAAATCACAGTGTTTTTACTAAAGGCCAGTCAGATTCTCCTCAATCCCTGGAAAGGTGATGGAAAAAAAATCCATGAAGGAAACCATTTCCAAACACATGAAGAACAAGAGGATGATTTGGAGTAGTTTGCATGGACTTATGATGGGGAAACTGTGCTTTAACAATGGAATAGTCACAATGAGGTGACTAGCTTAGTTGATGAGGGGAGAGCAATGGGTGTTCCTACCTCAAATTTAGTACAGCTTTTGGCACTGTTTCCCATATCATCATAGACAAGCTGACAAAGTATTGGTTAAATAAATGGACAGTGAGGAGGATAAAAACTTGCTGAACTACTGATCCAAGAGGGCTATGATCAGCAGTACAGAGTTCAGCTTGAGGTCAGTCACTAGCGGCGTATCCTGTGGGTCAGCACTGCACCCAGTGGTGTTGAACATCTTCATTACTGATCTGGCTGAGGGGCAGACTGCATTCCTAGCAACATCACAGACAATACAAAACCAGAGGGAGCAGCTGATACACCTGAGGGTCATGCTACCATTCAGAGGGACCTCAGCAGCCTGGAGAAGTGGACTGCACGGAATCTCTTGAAGTTGAACAGGAGGAAATGCAAAGACCTGCACCTGGGAAGGAATAACCCCATGCACCAGCTTATGGTGAGGAACCAAACAGTTTTCCTAGAGAACAAGCTGACCACAAGGCAGTAATGTGCCCATCTTGCAAAACAGGCCAACAGCATCCTGAGCTGAATTAGGCAGTGTGGCCCACAGGGAGAAGGAGGAGATCCCTCCCATCCACTCAGAACTGCTGAGACATGCCTGGAGTGCTGGGTCCAGTGATGATACTGCAGGGTATGGACTGAGTGGAGTGAGCCCAGCATGGGACTCTGAGATGATTAAGGAAGGGACTGGTATATCTTTCATATGAGGAAGGGCTGAGAGAGCTGGGACCTGTTCACCCTGGAGAAAGGAAGGCTCAGAAAGGAGCTCATCAATGTGTATAAATGTGATGTGAAATGAAGACCCTTGTGAGAGCCAGACTTTCTTCACTAGTGCCCAGTGAAAGGCCAAGAAGCACTGGACACATTAAAGTACATGAAATTCAACATGATCACGTTATCCAAAAAGGTTATAGAATGTTCATCTGTGGCAACAAAGGCCAACTAGACATGATCCTGGGCACCTGTGCTCAGGTGACCCTGCTCGAGTAGGGGGGTTGGGCCACCCCCAAGGGGTCAATCCCAACTTACATGGTTCTGTGAATAATTCTGTGAAAACATATTCCATTAATAGTTTTGATAGAGCATTCACATCCAAACCAAAATGGTCTTAAATAAATTTCTTGAGTATTTAAACCATATCTATTGTAATTAATAATACAAAGAACAAACTTTGAATGGCTTAAGCTGTCAGAAGCTTATGATTTATGTTTTAATGCATGAAGATAAAATTTAATGTCACTTTTAAAAAATTACTTTTTGTTGCAGATTTTATTAGACCATTACCCTCCCTGAGCTTTCACAAACCTCTTACAGTGAGTCATTCATAAATTGGATTCATAAGGCAAGAAGGCTCAGAAATGTGTTAACTGCATGAGTACTCCATTCAAGTTCTACATGTCCCCAGATCTCTGGAATTATCTAGATCTAGGATTTAGTACAGACTGCAAAGCAGATACTGAAAAAATACACTGAACACTTACTGTATACTCTGAAAATCAGGTATATGACCAACTCTCCTTGAAACTCACTGTTACCTTAAACTCTCCTGTAGTTTCCACTCTAGACCAGCCTTCTCCTGAGTTATTATGAATGGATCTTCCTAAAAATCTTGCCCTCTGCAGCAAAACTCCAAACTAGCTTTGTTACATATGTTGATCAAGACACTGCGACACTTATTGGCCAAGAAAAATCAGTATTTCCGAAACTATGTTGTATGTTCAGAATCAGTCAGGATTTTTATCATTACAGATAGTTTTGTTTCTGTATTTCTCTTTTCTGGGTCATCACACAAGGCATTCACTACAGTGGCCTGAGCATGAAATAGTATTTTATGAAGAATAAAAGATGGAGTTCATAATTCAGTACAATTTTGTAGTTCCCTCAACAATATTAACACTAGTATCTCTGATGTATTAGATACATTCTGTATGCCTAAGTGAAGGATCTGAGAACACATTCACTGCTGCCACTTAAATCATTATTTCCTTCTTTTTCCCTAACTTTAGATTATTCCTTAATCTTCTGTAATTCCTGCAGCAGCAAGTATAAAACCAAAGTACTGATCAGAATCGCTTTGTGTCTGGGAGAACACACACACAATAAAAAAACCATCCCATTGTCAATGGATTTATAAACAAAAAGAAGCTACAGAATTGCCGAGAAGAACAAAAATTATAGTTGATAGTCAACACAAAGAAAAGTCAACACAAGAAGAAAAACTCTTCAGTAGGTGTTCAGCTAGAAATTCTTCTATGCAGCAAATGAGTATAATTTACTATATGAAATTTAAGTTTAAATGCCTGAAAAGCTTGAAAAATAATTATAGCAGCATGTGAATGCTGTTTTCTTCAATCCATATTTAATTTTAGATTCCCAACAGGGCTCTGGCACTTCCAGGACTGACCACAGAAGAAACGATTGGTCTTCACCAATGCTGTGATCTTCTGCATGACTGTATATCACCACTTATATTTCAGACCATTATTTAAAGCAAAAGCTACACATCCTGGCTCTTCGTATCCTTCATGTATACCCACATTCAGGTCCATGGTACACGTTCAGCTGCTGCCAGGCAGTGAATTCAACACTCACAGGGAACACCAAAACCAGAAAGGCAGCTCCTGTTTCTGCTCTTTGGCATTTCCCTGCTGAGTGACAGCCAGAAAATCACCACTTTGCCTCTCAAGCCCCACATCACAGCACACACCTCTTTTAGAATGTACTTAAGCATACAGATGAAAAAATACATGAGATGGACTTTGTTAGTCTAGTTCACTAGCTGCTACATTAAATGAATGAAGTTTAAAAAAAAAAAGCAAATGCCGGTTCTGAATTCTGTCTCTGTTCAGATGTATCAAGTGAAAAACAGAGGAGAATGTAGAAAGCTCAACAGTGTTAGGCATTGTAGCATCAAATACCTAAAGGAAAGAGAATGAGGTTTCTAAAGAAGCTCATTGAACTGGTTTCACAATGAAAAAATACCAGTTTTGCATCCCACAAATCTACTACCTTCATTTTAAATTATATGAAAGGCAGACTTACTGTAAACAAGATACAAATCCTGTCCATCTACTCAGCGCCAGAGCCATGCCCCACCTTATCCTTCAAGCTGACAGACAAAAATTTAAAATAAGTGATAATCTTCCAGAGATTTCCTTTTTATATATATGCATAAAAAGAGGCTTCTGGTCAAAGTTATACACCAGAAAAAGCAATTTCGACTTAAATATACCCCTGCATAGCCCTTGAGGAGATATATAACTCCCAAATCTTTTTTTTTTGCCCCTTCAAATTTCCACATAGATCTTTCTTTATAGCATATTTCCACTCCCAGACATGAATTTACAGTCCATAAAAACTCCTCCTGACAAAGAATGGAAAGAAAATTAAATTGTTCTAAGAAGTTCTACTGGATGTGTTCTTGGGCTTCAAAGCAACTGAATGCATCAGCCCTGATGTTTCACAGTCAACTGTGAATAAATATTTCTTACATGTTCTAAGTTTGCTGTGCCCTAAACTTAAGTATTGATCTTCATGAGGACTGAAGATATTAAAACAAGAATTTTCATTCTTTAAAGTTTGTGAAGTTTTAAAGAGTTTTTCTCAGGTATCTCAGAACAAAGGTCAAATGACTGCTGGCTGCACCCTTGGGTGAACTCTGCCATGCAGAAATCGACTGAATGTAAAACAATGGGTTGAATGTACATCTGTATCCTTCACCTTACTCAGAGTTGAGAATCCTCTGCCCCTTCCATTCTTCTAATGGCACAGTTTGATTTACTCCTATCATGTTGCCTTCTTTATGGCTACATTTTGTACCTTACCAGAGCTTCAATTATATTTCTTGCTGTTCAGCAGAATTGAATTATTCCTTCCACACTATCAACAGTTGCTGTGCTTGACAGCCTCCCATTCTACCTGCAACTTTTCTCCTCTCTTGCTCTGTACCTATGAAATGAATGCTCTGGGACTGCTCATCAAGTCACGGCTTTGGTGTCTCAGTCCTGAGCCTGAAAAATGTAACTGAAGTCAATACTGAGTATTGAGAGTCAATACTAGTCAATACTAAGTACAGAGAGTACTTAGCCACTGGGAATGTTGTAGCTGTAGCCCTCTAAAACGCCTACAGGAAATTAAACAATGATATCACCAGCCTATGAATAACTTTTTAATTCAACCTGCTGTACCAGCAGACACCAGGTAACTGCATTTGTACCAATACAGCACCTGTTCCAGATGCTAAGATAGCACAAGGCTAATTCTTCTTACCATGCAATCTTCTGGTTATTAGACACTTACTTCAAATTAGCATTTCAGGTCTTCAGGATATGGCTTATTTCTTTGTATCTCTGCTGATAGTAATATCTGGTAATAAACAACATGACTAATGTTTGGTAATAAACCACAGCAGACACCTGCATAAACCCAAACCGTGTTTCAAGAGCATCTATATTATTTCATCACACCATCTGAAGATCAAAGCAGATAACATTTTAGTTCTCACTGAGAGTTATGATCTAGATTTTTCTGACCAGGCACTGAAGAACAAAATATAGAGTTTAGTTGCCAATTCCTCCTGCCCTGTAAAGCATTTTCTCAGCCACAGCTTTTCTGCCAATTCATTCCATTTAGGATCTGTAACTTAAATAGAGGAGGATGGGATGAGTTAAAAATAGCAACAGCAAAAAAAAGCCAATTAGTAGGAATTGCCACAATAACCTTTGTCAGGATAAATTTAAGGTATAAGGCTCAGAGATAGTTACTATGGCAACCACAGGCACTTGCAAGGTACCATTAATGAGAAATGCAGTATCTGTCACACAAGGAAGTAGATGCAGCAGCAGCCTGACAGGCTATTTAAAGCCACTGTTTTCTTCCCTGCCCCCTTTTTTGCCAAGAGCAACAGGAAGGTAAACTGTTACCCAAGTAGCTTTAATATGTGTATTTTCCTAATTTTATATTCTCTTTCCACTTCTTCGGTCACTGAAGTCTTAAAACCTCAGTGTAAATTTTAATCCAGTTGAACAGGTTGGATTTACATCCATTACCTATGGTTTGTCTACTCTTTACAAAAGAAATTTAACCCACAACTCACACAAAAACTCCAAGTAATAGAAGGTGAAACACTTCACTAAGGTACCCAAAAAGATACAGCCATAGGACTTATGGTTAAATAATAGTCTTAGAGTAGTGTGACACAAGATGTTCTGAAACTAAGACAAACATTTGTGAAAAATATGTGTAAATTCTCTTATTTGCCAATACAACATGCAGCTGTTATCTTTACAAAATATATTCTACCAGTTGGGAATTATCTCAGATATATGTCTGGTATTTTTTCCAAATACACCCAAAAAAGGTATTCAGTGTGCACAGCTTAAAAAAATGAGGTTTCTCCTTCTCCTACACAAAGTCCATTCCTCTTCCATTCCTAATGTTTACCAAAAAAAAAGCCAATTTCAAACCCGGGCTGTCAATGCCACCACAAGCACCCTCATTAAAGTTAAGCCCACGTTAACTGTACACACAAAATTACACAATCCATCAGGACCCTAAATACTGTATTCTTCAAGACTGTGAGAGGACAAGAAAATGTGTGCTGCTGCAACCCCTTGGTACTCCACCTGTAGTACTGTGGCTGGCTCTGGAGTCCTCAGCAGAAGACAGGCATGGACCTGTTGGAGCGGGTCCAGAGGAGGCCACAAAAATGATCAGAGGGTTGGAACCCCTCCACTCTGGAGACAGGCTGAGAGTGTTGAGGTTGTTCAGCCTGAAGAAAAGAAGGCCCTGAGGGGAACTTACTGTAGCCTTCCAATATGTAAAGGGAGCTTACAAGAAAGATGGGGAGAAACTTTTCACCCAGACCTGCAGTGACAGGACAAGTGGCAATGGTCTTAAACTCAGGGAGTAGATTTAGATTGAACAGGAGAAATAAATTTATTACAGTAAGGGTGGTGAGACACTGGAACAGGTTGCCCTGAGAAACTGTGGATGCCACATCATTGGAAATTTTCAAAGCCAGGCTGGATGGGGCTTTAAACAACCTGATCTAGTGGAAGATGTCCCCATGCAGGGCAGGGTTGTTGGACTAGATGATCTTTAATGGTCCCTTCCAGGTCCCTTCCAGTCCAAACTATTCTATGGTTCTACAGTTTCAAACACCACACATGGATAGAAAGGTTTGTTTGGTACCACCACCATTCTCAAAACCTGGGCCAGCTCAAAGTGGTAATTCAACTCAGCCAAAACCAGAGGGATACACTTGGTTTATCTACAGTGAATTCAGTGCTCTCACCCTCACTCTTAATTCTGGAGATGATTCAGTAAAACGTTCTCTTCATACCATTTAATCAAATCTGGTTTTCTTCATGACAAATGGAATCTTAATGTAGTAGAAGCAGCAGCCTACTAGAAGGATCTTCTTTATAAACTAAGAAATTATTGATAACATCTTACTAAACTGCATTTTGTCACCTTACTCAATCCCAAAGAGGCAGCTTCTCTCCTCTCAAACACCACAAATGAAATACTACAATCTTTCTTTAAAGAATACATCTCCTAAAACCAAGGCACTCAAGAGTAACAGACTGAAAACCAGATCAATGGCAGCTTGTGATTTAAACAGGTTAACTGTGGTCTTGGCAACTCAGCAGCCAAGCTTTTGCACTGGAATTAGCAGGTGTTCGATCTCCTTGAAGCTGCAGAAGCTCTGCCAACTCATCAGGAGATGCACAACTTGTTAATACCATTTCGTTATAAAAGATAGGCCTGAGAACAAAGATTCCTTGCTGAAATAACTCCGGAAGGAAATTTGGGTGATCAGTATATGTAATTTATATGTTATGCTCCCATCTGTCAAAGGGAAAGTTTTCAACTGAGATGTGTTCCTGGCTGGGATTTAACCACATTTCACAGCAACTATTAACAGAATTAATATTCTACCCTGTGTTCTAGGGAGGTGACATATATTTCATTTTGAACTGAAAAAAAAAAAAA
>NW_008599408.1:0-1316 GCF_000691845.1 Merops nubicus
ATGATTCTATGATTCTATGATTTTTAAGAGTCAAATGGAAAAGATAATGGGTAATGGGTATGAGTTTCTCCTGGGAATTTTCCAGCTGGATACAAGGGAATTTTTTTTCACAATGAGAACATCAGCCATTGGAACAGTCTCCCCAGGGATCTTGTGCATTCCCCAACATGGACAACTTTCAAGATTTTGCTGGACAGCATGCTGGACCATCTTGCCTAGACTGTGCTTTTGCCAAGAAAGGTTGGACCAGATGATCCTTGAGGTCCTTTCCAACCTGGTATTCTAAGATTCCATGAAGATATAAGCAGTTCTCTCTGTGTCAGATATACACTATCTGAATTTTAAATTTCCTTGTTTCCTCAGGAGGTTTTTATGGGAATTTTTGATATGAAAATATTCATGGAATAAATCAGAAAACAAGAAAACCACTATTTCTTTAAAATGATTCTTACATAAGAAATTGCCTGTATGTATTGAGTGTTCTACTCTATATAGCTTACTTGCTTAGCTTAATTGTAAAGAGGAGTAAGTATTTTGCTTGTGCTGGAGCTGTCAAACAGAAAGGAAAGATGGAAAAGACTTATTAGATCACCTTGAGGCCAAATTCACAGCTGCTGGAAGCTGGAATAATTCCACCGGTGTCAATTCCCATTCTTTTCATTTGGAGCTGTGAACACTCAGCACCCCTGAAAATCCCTGACACCATGTATTCAGACTGTTCCTTTCATTTTGACACAGTCCTTAGTGCATATGTCCCTACATTTTGGATCATCAATATGCTGGTGTATTGACTAGGATAAAAATATGTATTTTCTTGTTCCTGTCCTGCTGTACATTTTCAACTGCAGCAAATTTAGCAGGTTTAGTCTTTCACAACTAAATTCAAGTAGAATGAAACTTGCACCTTTTCTATCAGAAAGGCAGGCATCAAACCAGCACCATATGCTAATGCATTTACAAAGGTGTCAATTACCAACATGGCTTCAATTATGGTCTATTTCAATTAAATTAAGTGAAAATGTAGCACAAAATAAAAATGCTTTGCAGTGACCATCAATAAGTAATGATTTTTTTAACAGAGTCAGATCTCTTGGGATCCTTTGCTACCAAGGTATACATCAAAGAATGTCCTAAGAAGAAAATTTAAGAATAACGGTTGACACATTTTTATATATCATACATGGAAATGATAATTTAAATATTATTTATAAATTATAAATGGATCTATTTACCACTGTTTTTTCAATTGTTCATCTTTTTTCCATTTCTCTGAATTGTCATCTAATGGATTTATGAAAGGGTGCAAAATCGGAAGA
>NW_008599408.1:1347-19979 GCF_000691845.1 Merops nubicus
ATTAAGCATTCAGAAAGAGATACTTTGGAAAAATGTTAAGTATATTTCGAATAACTACTGATTGAGTTAGATTTCTAGGTTAGGGTTACTGCTGCTCCATCACAGCACAACAGTAACTTAGTGAGATGGAGAAATCACTTACACGTGTATCTACCCGGAGTTCCAAGGAAAAATGTGGTTACCATAGCAACTGCCACATTACACTCATGCAGTCTCTGGAATAGATTAAATTGCTGAAGACCTGCAAGTTTTCATTTGACTCTGTTCAGAACTGCAGCTAAATGTGCTGAAGTTACTTAATCAAGGGCATGTCAGTGTGCATATTCTTATATATTACTGACTGATATCTTGGCTTGCTTGTTACTTTAGCTTAGTTTTTATGTAACATATACTAATTCAAAATATTTTTGTCATATTCATTTACTGATTTGGTGGAATCCATTTGGCCATGTGTACATGTAAAGATTTGAAATGTATTATAGAAAATTTCCTGCCTTGTAGTCTTATAAATGTCAGGTATAGCCGAGGGGTTTAGTATATCAAGGCTTTCTTTCTGTAGGAAGTTTGTTTGGAGACCAACCAAAAATTTTATAACAAAATGTTAATCACTATATCACAAGGACATCAGAAAGCAAGTAATGTGTTTTTTTTTTCTGTAGAAATGCCACTCTGTGGGCTCGGTACAGTTGGTCAAAAATTTCAGGTAAGGTCATCTAATCTTCATTCATTATTTGAACACAATATGCTTTCATGCTTTATGTTTTAAATGCTAAAATGAAGTCATTCTGAGGAGCAATGATTTATTCCTTCCTGATGTATTTGAATACTTCAAAAATTTAACTATCTAAGCTGCAGGGAAATTTTGCTGCAGATATTTTTTGGATGTTATTCATGCAGAACAAAATACAAATAAACATAGGATGCAGCTGTAGAAAACAAAACTCTGAACATCTGAGATGCCAGATGATCTCATGTTGTTATAAGAGAACTACAGGTAATTTTGAATTATAGTTCTTTTGGATCTCCCCAAGATGTAACTTCTGACAGACAAAGTAGGTATTGTAGTGGACATATCTAGAAGAATTTAAAACTGAAATCCTGGGACTATGTGCATTTGCTTGTTGTTTTAGATGTTTTTATGCTGACATTCTAGACCCTTTCCTATGTTCTAGAGAGTTAATTTTTAGCAGTATGGTTGGTGTTGGTTCATCTCACTGCTTAATGAACAATTTTTGTTTCCTCCTACTGATTCTGTTCTGGGCATGCCTCACTGGGGCAGTGTGCAAAGTACTTTGTAGAGTCAGGGCTCTTGGTTGCTTTGGTGTTGCTTTTGTTCTAATATGACATAAAAAACTCTGCCTATTTTTGATGTTTTCTCATTTCTCCCTCTGGGTTAGATTACAAAGATGTAGTTAAGCTAGTGAAGCTACGCAGGAAGAAAATTAGAAGTGCCAAAGCCCAGCTAGAACTCAACTTGGCAGCTGCTGTTAAAGATAATAAAAAATGTTTCCATAAATACATTAACAAACAACAAAAGCAGGACTAGGGAGAATCTTCATCTTTTATTGGATGCAGTGGGAAACATAGTGACCAAGGGTGAGGAAAAGGCTGAGGTAATGAATGCCTCCTTTGCCTCAGTCTTTAGTAGTAAGACTAGTTGTTCCCTGGTTACGCAGCTCCTTAAGCTGGAAAACAGTGATGGGGAGAAGAATGAGACCTCCATAATCAGAGTAAATGGTTAACAATCTGCTACATCACTTAGACACACACAAGTCTATGGGCCCAGATGGGCTACACCCAAGATTATCGAAGGAGTTGGCAAATGTGCTCACCAAACCACTTTGTATCATTTATCAGCAGTTGTGGCTAAATGGGGAGGTCCCAGTGGACTCGAGGTTAGCATATGTGACACCCATCTACAA
The DNA here is from genome assembly GCF_000691845.1 of Merops nubicus. Taxonomy (NCBI): domain Eukaryota; kingdom Metazoa; phylum Chordata; class Aves; order Coraciiformes; family Meropidae; genus Merops; species Merops nubicus. Next base: position 3,270 of record NW_008599408.1, read on the forward strand.
GAAGGACTGGAAGTAGGATCCAGAGAACTACAGACCTGTTAGTCTGATTGCGGTGCCAGAAAAGGTTATGGAGCAAGCAATCTTGAGTACCATTATGTAGCATATACAGGACAACCAGGCCATCAGGTGCAGTCAGCATGGATTCATGAAAGACAGGCCTGTCTTGATGAATCTCATCTCCTCTTATGACAAGGTGACCTGTGTAGTGGATGAGGGAAAGGCTATGCATGTTGTCTACCTGGACCTTTGTAAAGCCTCTGATACTGTTTCCTACAGCATTCTCATGAGAAAACTGGCTGTTCATGGCTTGGACAGGCATATGCTCAGAGTGAAACACTATCTGGACACGTGGGCCCAAAGACTGGTGGTGAGTGGAATTAAATCCAGCTGGTGTCTGGTTACAAGTGGTGTTCCTGAGGGCTCAGTCTTGAGGCCAGTTCTGCTTAATATCTTGACCTTGACAAGAAGATAGGGTGCACCCTCAGTGAGTTCGCAGATGACACCAAGTTGGGTGGGAGCATTGATCTGCTTGGGGGTAGAAAGGCTCTACAGAGGGATCTGCACAGGTTGGGTCAATCTGACAAGCCCAATTGTATGAGGTTCAACAAGGCCAAGTGCTAGGTCCTGCACTTGGACCACAACAACGTCATGCAACACTACAGATTTGGGGGAAGAATTGCTGGAAATCTGCTCAGCAGAAAGTGACTGGGGGATACTGAGCATCAACTGGATAGGTATGAGCCAGCAGTGTGCCCAGGTAGCCACAAAGTCCAACAGCAACCTGGCTTGTATCAGAAATAGCATGGCCGGCAGGACTAGAGAAGTGTTCATCCCTCTGTGCTTGGCACTGGTGAGGCCACCCCTTGAATATTGCATTCAGGTTTGGCCACATCAGTGCTCTTAAGAAAGACTTTGAGATTCTTGAGCATGTCCAAAGAAGGTCAACAAAGCCGATGAAGAGCACAAGTCTTGTGAGTAGTGGTTGAAGGAACTGTGGGGTTATTGAGTCTGAACAAAAGGAGGCTCAGAGGAGACCATGTTGCTCTCTACAGCTACCTGAAAAGAGGTTGTAGCGAGGTGGGTGCCAGTCTCTTCTCACAAGTAACAAATGATGGGACAAGAGGAAATGTGTCAAGTTGTACCAGGGGAGATTTAGGTTGGATATTAGGAAAAATTTCTTCACTGAAAGGTTTGTCAAGCACTGGAACAGGCTGCCCAGATAATGGTTGAATCACCATCCCTGGGTGTGTTTAAGTCATGTAGATCTGGTTTAGGGACATGGTTTAGCAGTGGACTTGATAGTGAGGTTAATGTTTGAATTAAATGATCTGAAAGACCTTGTCCAACTTAAGTGATTCTATGATCCCCAAAGTCTTGAGCACATGGCAATCCCTCCAGAAAACACCTGGGTGAAACCCTTCTAAAACATCTGATTCACTTTGCCTCCTAAAATGGCATAAGCTTATCAGAACTGGGCACCTATTCCCTTTCCATTTCTTAGTTTAATTCTTTCTTTAGAGTTCAGTTTCCATTCTTACATGTTCCCCCTGACAAATTCTGGCAGCAGCTGAGGTTGTACTTTGTTCAGGTGTCCTATCTATATTGGACTTTCTTTAGCCAGTGTTTCTTACTGATTTGATTTGGTTTATCTATTTGGTCATTATTTGATGACATGACAGCATGGTACACTTTTTTCCTCCTTATAGTTCAAAGTTTTAGACTAAATTAGTGCTTTCTTCCACCTCTCAAGCTAATTTCTATTTTTCTGAGGGGACACAGCAGTCTGGTGCTGAAACACTAGCAAGTCTTTTGTAACGGGTGACAGTTATTTAATTTCCTTTCTATATCTAATATAATAACTCTTACAGCTTATTCAAATATGTCATTTGGTATTTTACATAGAAATGCTGCATCATTTTCTTTGTGACATCCTTACTTGTAGATTTAGCAGCATTGGGTTATCTAGGATTGCAGTTATTGGCTCTGTGTGTTTATGAAATACATGATTATAAATATTCATGATTTTTTGTGTGTTTTTGAAATCAGTGTGCAATGTTAATCCTGCCTCAGGACCAACTTCCATCATGACAAGTGCAAGAAATGTATTCTTCTTGCTTACTTTGTGTATTTCAAAGATTTTAATTTGTGAAGCTCACAATGTAATTTGCCTTGCATTGTCCCCTATGGTATATCTCTCAATACCTTGACATTGAGAATCCATTGGAGCTCCGGTTTTTTTTCCTCCCAACAGGTAACCTTGGGTTCTGTCTTTGTCTTAAACTGTCACTTTATTCATTTTGTCATCTTGGAAAGCAGGCTCCTGTGCTGCCACTTCCCTGGTAAAACACATCCTTGTGTTTTGTTGGAGATGGTTATATTCAGACTGTGATTGTTTGGAGGTGGGATGCTGTTCTTGTTCAGACTGCTTTATCAGGGAAGATAAAAGAGGAGGAAAACGGCCTTTAGACAAAGAGGCCTATCTTCAACTCTTTCCACTGTAGATTCAGCTGAATCCAAAGCATGTGTAAGACTTCAGTGCACTAAAAAAAAGTTATTGAAACCATCTCTATTTTTTTTTTTTTTTTTTTATTCAAGCTGCGCACTCTTAGTCAATATTAAGAACTGTTTCTGGCTATAGTAATAATTTTGTATATTCCACTGAAATGTGTGAGTAAACTGCATCCAGCTCAGTTTTCTGAGAATGACTTTCTGAGGAGATACAGGGATAACATAGAGAATTACAATTAGCTAAACATTTCTGCGCAATTTTCTTGATTATAGGCATCAAAAGTATTTTCATCTGCATTTTCAGGATATTCACTTTCTGCTCAGTGCACATCCCCAGGTAACTTGGAAATTAAGGATAATTTTTAACACATAAAATGCTTGCAGAAAAATGCCTATTTACTACTTTTATATTGGTGATAAAGTCTCAGTACCAAATGAGAACATTTTTCCAGTGAGTCTTTCCTCCAATTCTGTATGCTCCAGGTTTCATTCACAATCAGCAAGATTCACAACTGTCAGGACCCATTTCTTTATTTTTCATAGTATATTTGGCTTATTTGGCAAGGTTTTGTACAAGGATGGGGAGGGGGCAGTTGGAAGGTGATGATGGGTGCTGCAGGGTTGTCCTTTGTGAGAATTGGCATGAAATGCCCCTGTGTTGCAGAGTCAGTTTCAACTGGCTCCAAAATGGACCCACCACTGACCAAAGCTGATCCCATCAACAAAGCTGGTGAAGGGTGAAAAATGCTGCACAGTAGCTATGAGAGTGAGGAGTGAGGCATAATTAAAAATGTGAAACAACCTTGCAGACACCAAGGTTGGTGAAGAAGGAGGGGAAGAGCTGTTACAGGTGCCACAGCAGAGATACCCCTACATCCTGTGGAGCAGACCATGGTGAGACAGGTTATCCACCTTCAGCCCATGGAGGAACAAGGTGGAGCAGATGTCCACCTGGAGCCCATGGAGGATCCCAGGCTGGAGCAGGTGGATATGCCCTGAAGGGAGCTGCAGCTCATGGAGAGCCCATGCTGGAGTAGGTTTTCTGGCAGGAACTGTGGTCTGTGAGGATCCAACCCTGGAGCAGTCTAGTCTTGAAAGGACTGTGGCCTGTGGAAAGAAAGAACTTTAGCCCATAGGAAGGACTCACACTGAGGCAGTTTGTGAAGGACTATATCCTTGGGGGGACACACACCTCATACTGGAGCAAGGGAATAATGTGAAAAGAAAGGAGCAGCAGAGATGAAGTGTTATGGACTGACCACAACTCCCTTTCCTCATACCCCTGTGCCACTTAAAATGAGGGGGAGGTAGAAGTCAGAATTGAAGGAGAGAAGTTGGATCTGGGAAGAAGGGGGTGTGAAGGCAAGGTGGCTTTAGTTTTGTCTTTTTCTCACCATCCTACTTTATTTGTAATTGTCAATAAATTAAAATAGTCTTCTCCACCTACAGTTTGTTTTGCCCATGGTGGTAACTGGTGAACAATCTTCCTGTCCTTATCAACCCATGAGCTTTTCCATCTTGTTTTCTCTCCCTGTTTTACTGAGGAGGGGGAGTGGAGAGTGGTTTGGCAGGTATCTGGCAGCCAGCCACAATTAATCCATTGCGCATAGCTTTCCTGCAGTGTTGTAAGAAGTAGAAGCTGTCTCTGGTGTTTCCTTTTGTGTAGAAACAGTTGTGTTTTCTATCATTTCAGTGTCTATTGCTGTATCATTTGCAGCTGCCCCATTATATGATAACTCCAGAATCTACATATGCAGTTTCCCAGATCCAGTTTTCAGTTAATCAGGGGACTCATTCCAGATGAAGTTCATGTAACTGAGAAGACGGGGCACCCTGCTGTGCTTAAACTGAATTTGAAGGACGCACGAAGAGGGTAACTTTCTTACACATTCTAGACAAAAATTTTTAGCACAGAACACATAAGTGGAAAATTATAAATGCTTTTATAGGGATGTTCACTTTAATTCCTCTGAGCTAATGCTTTATTATTCTGTCATTTACTGACCTGTTTATCAACAAATTACAATCTTTTCTGCCACTGATCTTCTAGATATTGAAGAATAACTTTGCAAAATCACCGGGGTCATGCAAAATGAGCACAAGGTATGCTAGGCTTAGGAAAAGGAGAAAGGAAACAAAAATGAAAACACAGTGAGGTAAGGTAAGAAGAAAAAGAATAAAGGTAATAAGTACTTTAACATGAAAAGGACAGAGATCAAGAAGAAAGGGAATAAAAATATTTGGAAGTAATAAACTGTAGTTGTTCATTTAATGAAACACTTAAATGTACCCCTGCATGTGCATGTATGTATGAGTCTAGGGGATTCCCAAAGCACCTCTCAGCTGTTTGTTTAGAAAAAAAGACTATAGCAATATACTTCAGCCTTCAGCGAAGGTCATACCAAGATGCCGCAAATAGGTATTTTTTTCTGAAGTTTTTAATTTCTTGGTACTTCTGGTACGTCAGATCTCACTTAACTTTAGCTGTTAAAGTCAGTGTATTTTTAAAAGAGCTGTTGCAAGATTAGTCGAACAGTCCAGGAAAGAAGTAATAGGGTGGGCAGAGAGGCAGAGAGATTTCTGCTAGGGAAGGGATTAGGGAAAGGCAAACATCTGTAGTGAACTTGACTGAGGAAAACCTTCTTGCAGCACTGAGTGCCAAAGGCAATGAGAAAGGATCTTGGTGAAATTCAAAGAGCCATTCACTCAGAGTAAAAGCCTAGAAAGAGATCAGCAAGCAATAGCAAAATGTATGTGCTAGTTTGGAACAAGCTGCCTTGAAAGATATACGGATACCTTGTGTGTGACACAGTTTAGGATTGCTTTTTGGAATTGCATTTGACATTTTTGATGTAGGACATAACCTATGTCCTGTATGATAAGTACAAGCTCCTACTGCTCTTTACTAATTCACAGAGTGATCTTTTGCAACCCCATTGTATGCTTACCATTGGCTTGGATTTTTAAACAAAGATGAACACCTGCTCTGCCAGTATGAGCTGCTCATGTCCTATGAGCTCGTAGTGAGTTTTAATCAGCTCTGACTTGGAAAATCATCCAGGCTGCAGCTTTTTCTTCACGTTTATGCTTATTGAAAAGACTAAACACTTCATTTCAGACTCAGGAAAGGAACTTGAAAATACTGGGCTGTCTTGCTGACAGCATTACTGTTCTATAATCATTTAATGTCTTTGTAAGTATCAATGTGAATATACAGGAATAACTTCAACTGACCATGCTTTTGAGTAAGACAAAATAACAGGTTTTCACATACAGAGTTGCCAGCCTCCTCCAGTGTCAGCAGTGATTTTCCTTCCATCTTTCACTAAGAATAGCTAGTAATGAAAACTGTGAATTAAAGACTGATTGATCTGTCAGGCCTCTCTTCGCAGAGCTCCTGCATGATTCCTCCATCTGGATGCAAAATGACATTTAAAGAACCTCTTTTCATTTATTTACTGTTTTTTTTTTTTTTTTTTTTTTTTTCAATGTGTACAGATCAGAGGAGTATTAGGATGTCCTAATTAATCACAAAGGGAGAAAGGAGAGACAGTAGTAATTTACATCACCCAGACTCCTAAGTGGAAAGACACCTCCTCCCCCCATTTTCCCAACCCTGTAAGTTCAGACCCTGTCCTTTGCCTTCCTTGTACCCTTCCCATTCCCTTCAACTGCAAAATCTTATAACAAAATTTTATCCTCCTCAAAGTGAATGGAGATATTTGAAAATAACCAACTTCCTTACTGAAGCCAGTAAATTGATATAGTCATAAATTGGACACAAATCATCCTTGGTATAACTACTGCCATTGATTTGGTCATGTATGCAAGCTGTTGTGGTGTGTTGTGTGTGCATGTCTATCATGGGGTGTAAACCACAGGTTGGTTCAGTACGTAATGTATAAAGCTTTTAGTATGGATTGTTTAAATTTTGTTGGAAATGCAAGCATCTTGTCCTCTTTTCCATAACAGCACCCAGACTGATTTTATTCAAGTCGGTTTTGCTTCTGCATTTTAGCATTTGTGCAGAAACCATGGATGCAGTCCTGGTCTGATTGAAGATCATGGTTAGTTACTGATTATTTTTAGCAGAGTAGGGATTAAGTATCAAGGTTTCTTACTGTACTGAAACTTCTGAAAACTAACCGTAAACAAAAAAATAGAGTTTTGATTTGAACAATCTGAACACCTTAATGCTATTTTCACTTGCTTTCATGAATAGGGAGATATAAAATTATAAGAGGGAATGATGGAAAGAAAAACAAAGAAAGTTATGTTTGAGAGTAATTTTAATTAGTCTGAGCGTTACAATTTGAGAAAAAAACGAAACGATGCCATAATTAGGCCCAGCCAAAGCATTTCAGGAGGATAGTTTCCAAAACCACAAAGCATATTGATTTATTATCTCAATGCAGTTGATAAACAGCTTCAGAAAAAATAAAGGCAAACAACATGATTCAACAAAAAGATATTTCATTTCTTCTCTAAAAATAAGAAAATTGAGATGTTTAGCTTTACTCCAAATTAAGTGTTGAGATTAAACTTCCCCAATTAAAAAACAAACAAACAAACCATTCTATTTTAATTGATAAAAATGTTTAGGCTAAGCAAATTCTATCACAGGGAGGCAGACTGAAATTCTGTATAATCTGTGAATTCGGTATAATGAACTGAAGACATATCCAGAGATAGAATGTGGTAATTTGACATTTATGCTTTCTTTTTTCTAGTCTTTGATGCCTCTGGGTTTACACTGGAACTAATGCAAGAAGAGTCTATCAAGATGGGTGTGTAGGACAAATTAGAGAATTTGGTTATAATTCTGGTGATGTAGCTTTTTTTTAATTAAAAATATTTCAAGGCATAGTCAGACCTATGTTGATCATGGTCCTTAAGTTTAATATAAACTGCATGCTCTCCAAAATACATTTTTCCATAAACTTATTTTCATGTCAATGTAAAGTGTTATGGGAAATTTAAGTTCTTTGTCTATATGAAAGCTAGTAGTTTAAACAAATGGTTCTGATAGTCATGATTACACATTACTAGGATGTGAAGCACTGACAGTTTAGTCAGAAATGTTTTCTTTATCTAAAGCAAGTGATTCCACTTAAAAGATGAGTCATGCTTCTATGGATTCTAGAACTATAAGAATACAAATAAGAAGTAGATGGCTAACAGATCTGGTTTTTTTTAGAAAAAAAAAAAAAGAAAGACTAAAAGAGTGCCTGACTCAAATGTATAACTGCTCTGATTCAGCCATTAAAAAAGGAAAACAAACCAATGCAAACACTTATGCACCATACCAGGTGACATAGCAATGCATTTATAATACTCTGTGCTACCAAGTTTTGAATGCTAAGAGATTTATGTCTTGTTTGTTCAATACATGGCATATATCCTTCCTGATACCATGTATAGTGTTTCTGTTGCTATATTTTTAAATGTCATTTGTTTTTAACTTGAAAGGGATTTCATATTTATCTGCATTTTTTTTTTTTCAATTACTATGGTTTTTGTTTACTGAGAACTGGGACATTTACCCCCTATAAATGAGCTATTGTCTAAGCCCATCCCTTGACCAGTTTGACTGATCTATCATCCTTGTCATAATACTATGGTCTGACAAGTAGATCTGGTTATTTGAAATGCCACTTTAATCCCTGATGAAGGAAATTTGCTTGACCAGAGAAGACACCAAAAATTTCATAGACTTAAAAATGCTATGTGAGTAACAAAAAAGCAAATGAAATTCAGTGTTAATAAATACACAGTAATGCACAGTGAAGTGTCGTTACCGACACCCGATCCTCGGGATAGTTGTCACCCAACTTTTACTGTTGGGTGTCATCACAGTCACTGGTTTCAATGTGAAGGATGCTGCAAATGGTGTTTATTGTGTCATTATAATTCCTTATATATGACAAGCCATGGCCACAAGGCCCCTCGTGGACAGTCTGAGCTTTCCGTTACATTACGAGATCTTCCGCACGCCGATCCCTGCCTAGGGCGGGCTCTGCTCACCACAACAGTGAAGTTAAAAATTGGAAGTACTTGTGCACTTTATAGCATTCTAAGCTAAGTGTATTGCTTAGAGAAAGGGAGAGAAATAATTATAGGCAGTTCAGTGCACAGCTGTAGTCAGGTAAGTTAGCATGATATTGGGATGCATATGAAGTAAGATGAAGAATAATAGCAGATTATTATAATGTTTCTGTGAGTCAGTAATAGGGGTTCTTGTACAGTACTGTGTGCAGGGTTGATCACCCCATCTTGGAGAGATTAAAGAACTATAAGGCGGTCAGAGAAGGACAATAATAATTATAGGGAATCTGAAACACCTCTCATGTAAGAAAATGGAGAGGGTTTTCCTTGGAAAAGAGATGAGTAAGCGGGGACATAAGAAAAGTATACAAAATAATGAATACTGTAGAAAGATTAAGAGCAGTTTTTTTTTCTCCTGTTTTATAATATAAGGCACTAGGCTTTCTTACATAATTATACAATGAATATCTTTACATAAAATCCAATCAGCATTAAGGTAAGCTGTTCCATAAGGACTTGATCATCTAAATGCTATACAGAAAACAGTTCAGGAGCATGTGTAATAGACTGATTTCCCCCCCCCCCCAAATATAATATAATTAAATGGGTAGAACTATAGTGCAACAGAAAGCAATGAGACAAAAAAATTAGCAAAACTAAAGAGATTTCATGTTTATAATGATAATCATGACATACAGAATCATTATAATTAATTATAAGAACATATTATGTCTCGCATTTCAGAGCTTAAATTTATCTCTAATGATGTGAGACCAGAATCAAACTTCGTGTAGATTGTAGATAATTTCCAGTCAGTAATGGCTTTACACTTGCCTGTGAAACAATTGCATTGGATGCTTGTAGAGATCATTCAGACTTGATGGACCTTGATGTGATCTAATTTTTTTGATTCTTTTGTTTCTATATTAGTAAATTTGTTGGTATCTAGCTCTAGCAAAACAGAATTATTGTAAAGCAAGATATTGAGAAGCACTGCGTATCAGGTTTACATCATTAGAGAGACGAATTGCTTCACAGGCATTCTTGATGATAAGGATTTTTAGCCAGACTGTTGATTCATGTATATGGCTATGACTTGGAGAGAGATTGCAGTAAAAGAGCTCAAAGTGTTAGTCAACATATTTTGTTGACAGTCAGACTGGGTATAAAAAAAAAAAAGGCAACATTTTAGGCAAAACTAATTTTTACTAACATCCATTTCAATAAAAAGTAAACTGAGTTTTAGCTTTACTCCCGAAGTGCTGGGGTCTAATCCCCCAGCCCTGAATCAGGGTTGACATATGAATGATGTCCATAACCAGGAAGGAAAGACCCTCCTGATTGGCTTTCACCCAGATTCTGGCCAACCCTGGGTGGGAACTGTTTAGGAGGTCACCACCAGGTGCCCTGCCTTTAGCATTAACACCAGGTGTCCCAGCATGAAGGCTGACTCTGCTTGCAGTGAGTGCACTATATAGGGTTTCCAGTTCCTGGAAAGGCTCCCTGATTGTCTGGTGTGGGCAGAGCTCCCAGTGATGGCAGGACACCAGCACAACTGGGAGCAGAGGGAGGATTAGATGTGTAATAATGGTGCTGGCTTTTGGCCATTGCTATGCATTCAAAATTGGACTGGTCACTTAGTTTCTGAGTTGGTTCACTTCTGTCTTCATTGTACCTACACCATGAGTGACTATAACAGTCTTTTTGTTCCTCTGGTGGTTAGTCACCTCATATCCTCCATGTATAATTTAGAATCGAAGGGAAACGTCTGGCCTGTGTGCTGCTTACTGATGGTAGTATCCTTCCTATTGGGGTATGCAGTCAGCAAAAGAGATCCCTATTTTGCTTCTTAGTTTTGAAATGCCTTGACAAGTGTTTGCAGAAATATATAGGGCCAGACCCTAGTATCCATGACAAACAATTCCCTTGTCAAAGAAGTGAGATAAATTTATGAGTTGCTCTGGAGCCCCATTAATAGTGTAGCATGCAATACTGTGGATGAGAAACTGGTGGCTGCTGTAAAACCTGTTAGAGCCATGTGGAAAGCTGTAAAAGTGTTTAAGAATCACACCATGGAATTTGTTTCAGTTTTGCCTTACACAACCTATAAAAAAATCTCACACTAAACCTCTACTTGCTGAAAGTACAGATGTGGACAAATTAGTGCTGGGTAATCTGGGGTGTGAACTGACAATGCATTAAAGCTTGTGCACTGTGTCCATTTAGCTACCCTACAGTATAAGTAAGAGAAAGTTATCAGGAATTGTCACAGGATCAGAAGATGTACTTGGCCAGATGGAATAGCTGATATGCTGCAAGATCAAACCCTATTATTTTTTCAGTAACTTTTTTACATGTCCATAGATTTAATTTGGGGGCACTGGGGATAGACAATATCTCTTGAAAAACAAAATACAGAAGATAGTGCATCTATTTTAGCTTTTTTAGAGTATAGAGAAAATGCTCTGGCCGCAGTAAGACTATTCATGACATCAGGAATATTCCAGTTGCTGTGATATACAGGCTAAAATGAACCAAAAAGAGAGATGCTGTTTTAAGGAAAACAGGATGAAATTTCATCAATATTTCTGAGAACACTGAAACATGCAAAGCTGCGGATAAGAAACCCTTAGCTTCCCAGCTGGCAACTTATTGATTATAAGAGTTGTTCACTAATAAGCTAGCTAGAAGAAGCCGAAGTCAAATAAGCTTACAGAACCAATTATGCTGACGCTGTTTAACAATGAGCATGTTTGCACAGGAACACCTGAACTTTGCTGGTTGAGGGAAAATGGCTTTGCTTTCACTTGATTTATTTTTTAGCACATTGTAATATATTATTTAGCTTTATAACTAGGATATTATTTAGGCAGAGTCTTTAATCAGATGCAATTATACTGTCTCAACAGAGTTCTGAGGAGTAGTTGCGTTTCAGAGAACTTGCATGCTACATCTGCAGGTAGTTGACTATTTTTGCTAGACAAGAGGCATTATGGTACAATGTGTGAACAGTTCAGAGAGTTTTGACTTGTGAGTTCCGAGGCCACCCGTACATTCAGTTTTGCTCTCTACTGTCTTTGGTTAGCTAGAAGACTCTATCTCATCTTGACAGATGTTCTTTACTCCATTGCCATGACTTTGCTGAGTCTCACATGGACAATGAATCATAGAATCATAGAATCCTTTAGGTTGGAAGGGACCTTCAAGATCATCAAGTCCAACCGTTGAGCCATTAGGGCTCTAAAGTCCTCTGCTACAACAGATCAGAATCTGTCAGGGTTGGAAGGGACCACAAGGATCCCCCAGTTCCAACCCCTCTGCCATGAGCAGGGACACCTCCCACTAGACCAGGCTGCCCAGAGCCTCATCCAGCCTGGCCTTAAAGACCCCCAGGGAGGGGGCCTCAACCACCTCCCTGGGCAACCCATTCCAGGGTCTCACCACTCTCGTGGGGAAGAACTTCTTCCTCACATCCAGCCTGAATCTGCCCACTTCCAGCTGTGCCCCATTCCCCCTAGTCCTGTTGTTACTTGAGATCCTAAAAAGTCCCTCCCCAGCTTTCTTGGAGGCCCCCCTAAGATACTGGAAGGCCACAATAAGGTCCCCTCAGAGCCTTCTCTTCTCCAGACTGAACAGCCCCAACTCTTTCAGTCTGTCCTCACAGGAGAGCTGCTCCAGCCCTCGGATCATTCTCTTGGCCCTTCTCTGGACACGCTCCAGCAGGTCCACGTCCCTCTTGTAATGGGGGCTCCAGAACTGGATGCAGTACTCCAGATGTGACACCTTGAACAGAAAGCTTTGGAAAGCCAGTGAGCTTGCAGTGCTCTTTAAATCTACCTATTTTCTTAAATTACTCTGTTCTGTGTAAACTTCCCATTGAATATTGACAAAGATGTACCGTAGGCTCCCTTGTAGAAAAATATATTCTAGAGTCTGTTCTGTAGCTCTGTTCTTTTTACTGTCCAAATCTGGGCTAGGCTAGATTATTCTGAAGGCTTCTTTTGGATGGTTGGACTTGATGATCTTAAAGGTCTCTTCCAACCTAAAGGATTCTATGATTCTGTAACATAGACATATTTTCTTCTAATGGGGAATAGGGAGCAAGCAGCTGGGACTCTTGTATGCTTGGATGTGATCACAGTGTGTGCCAGGACCAGAAGTTAGGAAGTGCTACAGTTTGAGCATAGCCCATCCCAATCACTTGCAACTTCAGAATGAAGATACTCGATGGAGGATGTTAGATAACTTCACGTTGACACAATAAAACTTTCCATAGTAATGTAATGTTTATCTGTTCAGAAACCTGAGCTTGTAACTATGACATGATTTTCCTGTGTGGATCACAAAAAGATCCGACATCTCTCAGCAGGGGTGCAGCTGGACAGAAATAATAGTGCTGTGCAGCTGTGAAGGCTCTCTGCTGACAAACGATGCAAGGTGCATGCTGTACTGATTAATTCTTGTTTGCTCTAAGTGGACCATATATTTCTGTGGCCTTTTTTCCCTGAAATAAATAGATGGCAATATGCAGATATTTATACATAAAAAGTAATTTAAAAGTCCTGTTAAATGAAGCACTCATGTACATTGTCTCTTCTGACAAGAGAACAGATGTTCATCAGATCACTTAATGCACTGTAGTGAAGATCATGACAAAAAAAATCTAAGTAGATTTTTCCTGTGAATAACATGGAACAGGGTACTGGGCATAACATTTACGTCCAGGAATTCTAGATAGCAAAGTGCTTGAAGAACTCTGATTTCATTTTCTGTGGAAGAAATACAGCATTTTCTCTTCCTTCATACACATCAGTGTTGCATTCAATGCTAAATACTACAATGGGAAGATAATTATTCTAAGAGGTTAGTTTTAAATAGGATTTTTTGGGGCAGAGGGAGGAGCATTTTTTCATAGTAATTTATGGGAGATTTGAGTTATGCAACAGAAGAGCTAGAAAAGCCTTATTGTTGATTTCAGAGTGCTCATGATTTGACATTAATGTTCTTTGGTAACTCTTGTGCTTGCTGATGTTGACAAAGACGCAATAGTTCTGAATTTATGCAGCATGTACTGGAATCAACTTTGCCTTTTCATTTAAGTGCTGTTGTGAACACGAGGCATTTTTTTTTTATATATCTAATGACTCCTAAAATGGCACACGCTGAGAGATGAAACTAGAAAAATAACAAGAAAAATAAAGATACTTAGCTATAGTTTGTCTATAGTATTAGTAAACATCAATTCTTTCTTTGAGAACAAGTGGGGTTAACTTTTGTGGATTGGATATAGGGAATTTGTTTTAATGGATCTATGTGTGTTGAAGCAGACATATAGAGATATGTGTATGTGACATTATGACCAGGCACTTTGACTATTTTTTTTTTTTTTTTTTTATGCTGAGGGAGTTTACAGAATCTGCATTCAGAAGATTAAAAGGGACTGTTTACAGGAATATATACAAACACTGGAAGAAACTGATATGCCACAAAGCTGTGGTGATAATGCTGTTTTAAAATGTGTACTAGTGGGGACACAGAGCTAATTTCCATAACTACTGCAGCATCTTATGCCTGCAAAAGGAACTGTTATGGAATATAAAGTGGAAGCTGCTTATTAATGCTTTGGTGACAAGAAAGTAATATTTTATATAATGTATGAAAAGAAAGCCTCTGGAAAGGTGCTTAAAGTACAGAATTTCCTTCTCATTTTAGTAATTTGGATTGTGAAAAAAACCAATAACCAACTGAAAACTCAACCTTTGGATACAAGTACTCCCTCTGAAATGGCATGAGACTGTATAGAATTACATAACTTTATACAGAATTTCTCAGATCATGGTGGTTCTTTGTCACCATGCAAAGGAAATTCTTTGGGACTGTTTTAAGAAACAATATTCAAAATGTCTGCTTCCTTTTAATAAATTAGAAGACAAAAATATATCTGGTTCATGCTCTGTCTTAGTCCCAAGAATATAAACCACGTTAACAGAAACTTAAATCTGGAAATACTGATACCTCTCTTGAAATGTTTATTGCATAGGTAGCTGCCCTACCACTCTTGCTATGTGAGAAAGAGGGCCTGTGAAATTGATGTAGCATCAAAACCAGCCATTCAAGAATCTGTTAAATACAGAAAGGAAATAGATAGGGTGTAGCTACCTAACTTTGTGTAGCGGACATTTAAAAATACTGTTCTGAGTCTTATTTGGAGTCGAATATTACACACAATCAGCTACTTACGTAATCAGTACCCATTCCTTTTGCTTCCCTTCTAAAAGGAGGAAAATAAGGATTATAAGGGCAACTGGTTACGAGAGATTTAGGGTCATATAACCTCTGTTTTGCTGAAAAGAGGAGAGTCTTGAGCTCGTGTCCTGGGTAACTGTCTTCACATGCCCATTTGGCTGCCTTTTAACACAGCTGTTAGCATGGCAAGTTGTGCTTTCTTCCTACTTTGACAATCCAGGACTGGATGACCTTTCACATGTGCTCCAGACAGAGGTCTGAACAGGTTGCTGGTTTTCAGTCAGTGTCAGTGTGTTTATGCTGCACGTATCAACTAAAAGAAATACTGCTGTTGCTTGGTTGGGTGAGAGATGAACTGCTTTGAAGATGCCATAGGCATCTTCATGTTGGCCTGAGTGCACTTATATACAAGTTATGATTACAAAAAGAATTTTGAGGTCTTAAACAAGGAGTGGATATAAAAACCAAAATGTATTTTCATTAAAATTTAAGTGTTCCAATTTCATCCAACTATTAACAAAAGATGGTATTATGGAGTGGCTTGAAAAAATAGAATAATGGTGGAAATATTGATTTTCAATAACACAAAATCCTCTGAAGTCCATTGTAGATCGGTTATGTTTGTATTGGGACAGTATGTTCAAGGGAAGTGAGCCTTGAGAGTGATATGATCAGTGTTGAGAGCTAGTGCCTTTGCAGCATGAATTTCAGAGGGATTGCCTCAGATTAGCACTGGTGTGGCCCAGTGGACTGAATGACCATTTATGTTTGGAGTATGTGAGCCGAACTGAAATACATCCAGTTTCATCTAAAAGACATCCAGATTGTGTGCTCCAAGTTTCCTCTGTGATTTGAGCCAAAGTGCAGTAAGTAATCCTTTCAAAGCATGGTCCTGAATTAAAACACTAATGCAGATGTGTTCTATAAACCTCCATTGCTCCCAGCCAGTATGGTAACAACTTTCAGCCCAACATTAAAAAAAAACACTTACATGTGATCAAAGCCTGTTTAGGCACATCTCAGCTAGCTTTAATTGCCCTGATTTGAGTACCAAAGCAGAGAATTTTGCTTAAACAAGCATGCCACAACCCTTTGAACCTCTTTGCACTTAGGGAATCTGGCTCTGCTGAAGTCAGTATCACTGTGTCATTACAGTTACTGGTACCCAGAGGAGTGTCAGAGTACCTACAATGAACTGCAATGAAACCTCTACAGAGGTAAAATGGCTTCACAGGTATAAGAAGCAGAAGTATTTGATTTATCCCTGTAAAATGAAAAATTGCACGTGTTTCTTTTACCTTTGTGAATTACGAGGTAAGCGCAGAACTGGAGATGGCTTCTCTGTGAGACTGCATTGCTGGAATCAGCTGTAGAATAGAATTCATACCTTGCACAACATGAAATGAAGCTCCTAGGGATCCTAGAAACTAGCTGTGAGATGAGCTCTCTAGGGAGCAAATAATCACCTCATTGACAGTACTGAGCTGCATTAATATGCACCAAAAATGATGCTAGCAGTTTCAGGAGAGCAAATGATGGTATTTCTTTTTCACATCCTGCAGGAGTCTCTTCATTGACAAATAAAGTGGACCTTATTAAGCTGAGACATACCTCTTTGAACTAGATGTACTGTAGCATCCAATCTGCACATATTTCAAGCTCCTCATGGGGAATATAAAAAATAGAGAAAGTTGGCATTTTTTTTTTTAATGTGCACTTTTTTTTTTTTCTATTGTTAAGTAAAACTAAAATGAAATACTCCAGACAAATCTAAAAATAGAGATTTCTTCTAGCCTTTCTGCATCCTAGGGAGACAGACTGTAGGGACAGGCTGCTTAGCTTTAGTTAGTTGCTGGGCTTTAAAAGAAATGGCTTATCATAAAGATCTCTCTCTCTCTCTCTATATATATA